>NC_041364.1:9169975-9469975 GCF_900634415.1 Cottoperca gobio
TTTTTGTTAATGTTGTAAATACTAACACTGTTATATTTGATATTCTGATTCCAACAATCGGTTATCTGACTACTCTCAAAAGCAGCAGCAGCGTCTTATATTTCTTCTTCTTCATTTAGGCTGCAATTAGATTCAATAAGAATGAACCGTGTGCAACAGTCATGCATTCTACAATCCCTGCTGTCTTTATGAAGCCATCAAAAAGGATGAAGAAGGATCCAAAGACGACACAGTTGTGTGTGTGTGTGTGTGTGTGTGTGTGTGTGTGTGTGTGTGTGTGAGTGTATGTGTGTGTATGTGTGTGTGTGGTGCAACCCTGGTGTTGTATTGCTCTCTTTGTGAGGACCAAATTGAGTTTTACACCATCATAGTGAGGACAGTTCTGCATCTGGGTCTGTGCACTGTTTGAAGGTTGGGCTTTGGCATATAGTAGAGATGTTCAGGGCCGGAGAATGCATCATGTTAATGAGGGTCCTCACAAGTATATGTGTGTATGTGGATATACTGTACAACTTAACGTGTTTCATCTGCAGAGGAGACAAAGTAGACCCACCCTCCTCTGCTTCTTACTCCTGCTGCCGGTCTAGCTTTTGATTCAACTATGGACACCTTCTCAAACCACTCCTGCAGCTTCCCTCTCTCATGCCAACCCTCATGCTCAGGACCTTTGGAGCACTGATCATTTTTGTGTGCATATTTTGTCAGAATCTTCCTTTAAGCAGCGCAACAGATGTACGCAGAGTGTGCAGAGTATAAGATCTGTATTTCAGTTCCTGTCTACAGTAGTACAGATAACATGGATTATATATAAGCATTCTAAGGTAGAAGTTGTATGTTTAGTTAGTTTTTAAAAGATTATTATTGACTGAATCTGGTCTTCAAATGTTTTTCTTGCACATTAGAGCAATTCAACAATATCATAGAATCAAACTTGGAGATTGGATCAATTTACGACATTATGAAGAATCTGACTGAGGTTCAGTTTGTACTTTAAATGACCGATAAGTGTATAATTACTCAATGCCCCTCCTTCCTCTATCAGGCCCTGCAGCCGGATCGACCCATGTGGCGTTCAGGGAGTCAAAGGTCATGCGTTAACATGATTGAATGACAGCTCCGAGCCTTCTGCTACCGATTGAAGGATCAGTGCAAATGACTGGAGCCCATATCATATTACTAAGGCTAAGTTCACCAAGCAGAACAGCTGCTGTGGTATTTTCTGTCTGAAGCTCTGTAGCCGCCGCCGCAAACATGCGCTCATATTTAACAATTCAGAACAAGTTTGTCTCAGTATGGATGGATCAGATTCGTGACCACAGATTGTAGGAAAATAACCATTCTTGAATGTCCAGGCATGACCTGTGACATGCACCATCCAGGGTCAATGTGTGTGTATTTTCATTTGAGGAGATAACATGGGGAGATTAGGACATTAACCAATGCTTTGGCAGTCGGACGGCAGACATTAGATATGGGGAGCTGCATGACGCTGGCCTGTTGTGATGATGGTTTACGTGTGATCATCTGTACTGCTGAAAGACTTCCTGCCTGCCTGTCTGCCTGATTGCTACCCATTACATCATACTTCAGTGCCTCTGTGGCCTGTGACATCCTACTCACTCACACCAACAGGACAGAGACAATTCTATCACACATGTAGTTGCTTGTTTTGCTTTACCTTAGATCACTGTGACCTATCGTCACCTTTTTGAAGACGTGAGTTTTTTGAGTAAAACGAGAGAGAAATTAAAAGAGACAATATGAGAGGGAGAGAGAAAGAGAGGGGGAAAGCAAGACAGCTGTAAATGTGTGCTGGCCGGGCCTGATGAGTTGCGCGATGTCTAATTATCTCTGCAGCCAGTGGATTAGCGAGCTAACGCTAATGGCTGCCATAAGGCCGTAGGTCCCTGAGAACACACACACGCACACACTCACACATTGTGGATCAGAAATACGAGTGCAACCAGACAATTCTCCACACACAGAGAGGATTTCTTTTTGTAGCCTACTTAAAATGAAGGGTCCGTTGCGATATGATGGTCATTGAGTAAACAGCAGAAGGCACTGAGGCTAGGAGGAAGCTTCTGGGAGGACATTTTTGGCAGAGGGGTCCAAAGGAGTGGCTGAGTAGTGGTAGAATTTTGCTACGTGTGTCGTCTGCCTTCATTACTACAATTTTGCTCGAGTGTTTCTTTATGAACATGCCTCCTGCCGTGTTTCACCGGCACCCGACAGCTGAGGTTCACCACACATGCAACACCTCCATGTTGTTTATTCAGTCCAATGCCCCAGCCTGTCCTGCTTGGTCGCTCGTATGCGTGTTGATAAATTAGATTAGGGTCTCGGGCCTCTTGTTCACAGCATAAGACGACCGATTTGAAAGGGCCTGTAGTGAGATTGAGGAAGACGAACGACACAGGAGCGCTACACTCTGCTGGAGTTTGGTGAAGGTGAAAGGCACCGTCCTACAAGATAATTGACTAATTCGCATCAGGGCTCTTTGACAAACACCTGCAGAGGGTAATGGAGGAGCACTGTACACCTTTTAGTGAACGGTAACGCTGATGAGGCCATGAAAGGGAGAGGCCAACTGGGGAAGCACGAGAGAGAGAGCACTCCGACAGCTGAAGAATTCTCATTTCATTCACAGTGTGCATTATTAATGTCTAACCCATCTATTGTTCTGGCACATACACTTAGGGATCACATTGGACTAGTAATTATGGAGATGATATGATATGATGATGGAGAAGATTGATCTACAGTAAATTATGATCACACTCAAGTGTTTTCATTCAATATTAGCTTTTGCTGTTTGATATATCTCTTTTTAGGTATTGGTTTAACAAAAGATCCATTTGATGATTCTTAAGCAAATCCTACATTTGAGTGAACTATGACACATATGCACACACCTGCCTATATTGCAATATAATACAATTGTATTGTCACTTAGATGTACAGAGCTGTGAAGGGGTACGTTTAGGCAAACAGATCAGGAGTGAAACACAAGACTCTGGAAGCATAAGTGCAGAACAACAATATAAACAAAATCATAAAGAATAAATATAGAACTTGGATGCTTTGGCTGTTTTTTTGTTTTTTTTACAGTAGCTGCTGTTCCAAAGTTTCGGATCACTGGTTTGGCATTGAATTGATTTAAGGCAGCTGTGGAATACTCTGGACACTTCCCAGATATTTCACCACTATTGAGAAGGAAGTAAACAAACAATCAAATTCTCTATTGCAGCACAAAGAACAACCCAGAAAAGGAGATGAGGGTAGAAGACAGGAACACTGGCTGGCACAGCATTTTACACAGCTGGTGTTACAAGTCTGATCCCATTCTCATTCTTGACTAAGCGGAACAATTTTCAACATCTGGCAATATATGTGGAGGACGGCTCAACTTTCCTGGTCTTTAATTTGGGCTCCATCAATCTTCCTAGAAAAGCGCCAAGACCTCTCGGGGTGCTGGCAGGTGACATAATGGGAGAAACTGGGTGTCTGTATGAATCCTAGCCAACACCAGCCCGGGCCAGCAGGCCTGTTACTCAGTGCCCCCTTAGAATGAACATGCAAGGTCTTTACATAACCACGCCAGCACCCAAGATGACCCTCAAACTCTCTGTATGTGTCAGCCAAACTGGCCTGTTGTTCTCCCATTCAACGCTCATATGGTTCTAATGCAGATCTGGTGTCCCCTGCACAGAAATGACAAAGTTTTAGGTTCTTCAATAAGCTCAGGGAGTCAGAACTGAGCAGTTTGTAAAAAGAAATCCAAAGAGTTGATTCCTGACATTCAGGTTGATATGCATTAATTGTGTTGGCTTTACTGACCACCATGCTTGGTGGGAGAGATTGTCCAACCTGACAACGTCTTGGCAGGAGACACGACACAGCCGACTGTAGTGGGGGGTACAATGGAAAATAAATGGGCACCTGCGATCATTCGTTTGTGTGATTCAGTCTGAACTGGGAAGTAGAGCCTGACAGATACTGGACTCTTTAGGCAGATGGATATGATGACATGTCAGAAGACACTTATGAGTGTTTACCTAACGCGTGAATTCTTTAGACTGGTGCTCTAATATTTTTAAGAGACTAAATATGAAGATGAGTAAAACCCATTATTCCCTTTGTTTTGCCATAAAACAATCCTGGTCATTGATTTAAAAGTGCCTGATACAACCAGATAAAGTGTCTACCATTGTAGGAACAGCAACAGCTCTCCCAGTTGATTCATTCCTCATGTTTGATGGTACCGGTATATACTGTACTATACTGTTAGTCATATGGACCAAGTGTACCAACACATGAATATCATAAAACAAACTAAAAACAATAAGCTACACATAGATCACTGGATCCCAACTAGTCTAGATGCTGGATCCACATTTCTCAGCCATCAAAGCTCCTACACTGTATGTAGGATGAGTTTGGTAATAATGAGAACACAGAATTATCCTATTTATCTACTGACACATCTACACATAGCTGTACGAGATGGTCCTCAGATACGATAACTCCCCATTGAATTAAAGCTACAGGGAAAAAAGTGTTTGTTGTTCAATACACTTCTTTTGGTTAAGTCGACCGTACACTCGGGAACAACTCGTTAACACTCTCGGATCGCGACCCACCATTTGGGGAGCTTTTTGGGGAAATGATTAATAGTGTGACATTAAAATGGACAAAGAGTTCTGGTCCATTCATCAATCAAAGTATGAGCTTTATTAAGTGCTTGGAGAGCGGAGCATGAGGGTCTGTGTTCCAGCTGTCTCTGCTGAGGGCAGGGGAAGGATGTTGTAGCTGATGGGTGAAGACAACAGAAGGTCAGCAAAAAAGAGAATTCAAACTTTCTCTCACGGGAACCATCGCAATGGAGAGTACACCAAGCGAGGATACGGCATGTTACAGAATTCAGTATTTATTCATTTCATATATTACAGACGAAATGTCTTCTCCCTAATAAGTGACTCTATCTTGTGTGTATCTGTAATCTCTCTCCTGGCAGCCGTCTGGAGCCACTTTGCTAGGCTCCCATTAATGTGGTGCTGACTCAGCAGTGTGCCTCATTGCCCCAATTAAATAGCTTAACGCTTTGTACACTCTGGGGAAAACTTACACACTTGCTTGTGTCACAGTTACTATAACCTGACTACTCTACCAATTGTTCCGCTGCCTGTATACAACAGGAATTCTATTGAATAAAACAATAACGCATTACAGTATCCATCGGTGACATAAGCTGTGATTTTAGGGTCGAGCTGTGTGAAGGTTTGTCATATCTGAGTCAGGCAGTGGGAGTGACGGGGAGTACATCTGCTACTGTGGACGGGCAGGATAAATACACATGCTGCATTTGGCTATGTGGTATTTATATGTACATATTAATAATGTACCTGCATCTTTTTATTCGCTGGTATGCAGTAAATATTAATTCTTAACACAAGACACGAGTTGGAATTTATGAAGTTTAGCCTCAAAGCATGCAATGTAAAAACATTACATACAACACAGTCTGCTTCCCTACACCTACACCAGCGTCTGTCGAGGGATGAGCAACCACAAGCAGTTTACTGAGCTAACAAGCTACATGCTAATGACTCATAAGTAAAACTAAAATAAATTGTGCCTCAGCATATCATTTGCCACTATGTACTACATTTATCAAGATGTAATTCTGATGGGTTTAAGAGATTTTCAAACGTGCAGTGGCTGGCACAGTGAACATTTCACATTAATATTCATTCATAACAAACTGATTCACTGTATTCTCTGAACAGAATAGGGCTGTGTCGGCTGTTGCTTCAACCTGCCATGAGGGGGGGACCTGGGATGTAGAGGCGAAAAGGAGAGAAGTGCTAATTAAATAGACAATGATGGAATGTAATAGGTCTGGCATCTTTACTCTGCATCACTTCTCTGCTGGTCTCCAGAGTCGTTTCTCATTAATGTTGTCATAAACACCCACTCCTACTGTTTGTTTATGCATTTTAGTTTAAGCCCCAGAGAAGATAGAAATGAACACTGTGTCAGCATTTCTGCTTCAATCTGTGGAAATAAAGATGTAAAAATGGTGAGCTTGTGTTCACTTTGAGCTTACAGTTGAAAACACATGCAAGGGTGTCGATTATATCACGCATACCTCTACCCTTCACATTTTATATAACGGTCACATTCTACTCCAGAAAGGCTGACGTTTAATTTGCAGTGTAAACTGGGCTAATAAAGCACCCCTCCTTCTTCCACGTGGGATTATTTGATATTGTCTCACTGTGGCTCTCATTCTCGCTCTTCTTATTATCAGCTGTTAATATAAATGAAAGTGTATTCACTCACTGTCCCTCTGGTTAAGAGTCAAGGCGCATGCTTGAAAGTCAGGTATGCACAGCAGAGCTTACAGTGCTGCTGTGACATTGACACTCTCCTCGCAGCATACTCTCTCCAGGCACTAAATCACATTATCATACACATTATTTATTCATGCATAGTCTATTTATGTATTGACTTAGACAAACAGAGTTGTTGCTTTCATGCAGAAAGACTGCGGAGGAACGAAAGAAAGAAGATTAGACAAGCTGTTATTGGAGCGTGAGTGCATCCTGAGGCTTTACGGTTGTTTCTTGTCATTGTAGTGGCGTATCCTGCAATGGGATACGACGCTGACCCCCCCCCCCGCCCCCAAAATGTAATTGTGCTGTGTCGACTTCGTAGTGAATCACCTCCATGCATTTTAGATTGGGTGTGGGAAATGGATGGGCCTGCTATTCATTCCTCTTGCTCTTCTGCGTACATTTTCTTGGCTGAGCGGGCAGCAGATGAGTTATTTTGTCAATAAGACTGAAACTGATAGTGGACTAAATGTCCAAGAGACGTATCACATGACTGATTTCATTACTTTGCTTTAGATTGGTGCATCCTAGAGTTCACAGTTGGTTTTCTAATTTAGTTGAACTACTGCTCCTGTTCATGCTCTTCCTTATCATGCGCACTTCAAACTGGGATATCGACTCCTCCCTTAAATGCAGAACAGTCCTTGCTCACATTATCATGCAAAACATATAAACATCGTAAAGTAATAGCGGCACACATTTCATTATAATACCATTGAAGCAAGTTTCGATTTTCTACAAGCAATAGTGAACTGAACATAAACTAAAGGCTGCCTAGAGGGTTGGAGGATTTATTGTACCAAAAGGTCAGCATTAATGTGAAATATATGTAATTTGCAGCTTAAAGGATGAAAGACGCAAAACCACTTTTGTGATACATTTTAAAGGTTAGGTTCACTATCTTTCAAGTTTGTCGTAAAAACGATATTCAAGTGTCCTAATGACCATTCAAACAACGTGCTTTCAATGTAAGTGATGGGACGACAAAATCCACAGCAACAATGTTTTCCAAAGTTTATCTCAGGGTAATATGAGGATTCAGCAATCTGAGTTCATCAGCTGGTGATCCTCCAGAGTTTTAGTCTTGACCCCAAAAACAGCTGGGTCAATTATTACTCCTGTCAAATCTGATCCCCGACAACTGCCTGCGCTTGAAAGAGAGATGACCACACTTGTTAGACAAAAGCTCATTTTACAAAATGATCAGATGTTACTGGCCACCTTCAGCCTTTTTCCTCTCTGCGTCATTTTAATTTCTGTGATGCAGTCAAATTTGTAAATCGTTTGGACTTTTAAAACTCCTGTAATCTAAACCCGCCCACGTGAGGCAAAAGTCCTCTTGTGTAAGTCGCGGCCAGTGAAAATGCTTCTAATTAATAATGAGTATTTCAATTCTGGAGCTACAAATGAACAACACGAGGTAATTCAACTGGAAAATCTTTTTGTTGCATTAATCTTACACAAACAGATATTGATCACGTCCTATACTTCGGTGTTAATATCTCTATATGAATATCTAGCTGTCTGTGTTTGTAGTTCCAGGCTGTGCCATATATACACAAAGTCTTGCAGTCGTCTAAATTATGGATGGGATATTTACACAGATCGGTCCCCTTGAGCACCATCTTTTGTTGTTGCTGTGAGAAAGAGAAGAGAGAGAGAGAGAGAAACAGAAGCAGAGGAAACACCAGAGAATTTGGGCAATGAAAGAGGAATCAAGAGCTGGTGACACAGATCGAGCCAAAGAGCGTGTCAGGTGGATGTCGAGATAGACGACTAACTGTCTGATTGACAGCCGGCAGCAGACCTGCAGGATGGAGGAGGCAAGTCCATTGCTCTCTATCTGTGTTCTTATGCTCCCTGTAGCTCAACAAAGATGTACGGATATGATTTGAACTCATCCTCTGAGGTGCTGATGTGTCGTTCCGTCAAGTGTGTCTCAGACGACCGGTGAAACCAATATCTCGGTCTCTGTATCAGCCACCTTTTAATGTGGCGCTGGGATGCGCATCAGAGGAATTAAACTCAGAGGAAATGATGCTGCAGATAACTGACTTAATGTTTGCACTCGTCACTGTCAGCGACTCACCTACAGCAGACACACTCCAGCATCTCTGCTGAACAAACATCAACAAGATCTTTTCAAGAACTGCCTTTTACTACTTACTGTATAATAGCTGTCATCAGGGAATACTTCACCCACACGGGGGGGGGGGGAGTCTTGATGAATTGAAGCAAACGACAGTAGAATATATCAAAAACATCGAGTGAGACTTTTAATGTGGAAGTGTTTTAAATAGCGAGGTTTTAGCAACGATTTTTGTGTTTGGGAAGTAGTGAGCAGACGACTGGATGAATGAGACTTGGATTATACTTTTATGAGGTGTGTGTGAGTGTGTAAACAGATGTTTTGATATAGTTTTATAGTTGTTAAACGCGGCCCCCCCATTTACTTCCATTCATCAAGACTTCTCCGCTTTTTGGATTCTTCTTTCACTGTGGAGGCATGCGAGAAAAACTAAGTTTTCTTCAGGAATTGAAGGTAACACGGGGCGAGTAATTAATATACAAATCCTCATGTTGTAAAATAATATAACCATGTAGGCAAAATAGAGTTCCTGACTTCCTGAGCAGTCTGTGTGTGTTTCTGTGTGTGTTTCTGTGTGTGTTTCTGCGTGTGTTTCGTGTGTGTTTCTGTGTGTGTTTCTGTGTGTGTTTCTGCGTGTGTTTCTTCTGCGTGTGTTTCTGTGTGTGTTTCTGTGTGTGTTTCTGTGTGTGTTTGCTGTGTTTCTGTTCGTGTGTTTCTGTGTGGTGTTTCTGTGTTGTTTCTGCGTGTTGTTCTGCTGGTGTGTTTCTGGTGGTGTGGTTTCTGTGTGTTGTTCTGTGTGTGTTTTCTGTCGTGTGTTTCTGTGTGTGTTTCTGTGTGTGTTGTCTGTGTGTGTTCCTTCTCGCTGTGTGTTTCCTGCGTGTGTTTCTGCGTGTGCTTCTGCGTGTGTTTCTGCGTGTGTTCTGCGTGTGTTTCTTGCGTGTGTTTCTGTGTGTGTTTTCGCGTGTGTTTCTGTGTGTGTTTCTGTGTGTGTTTCTGCGTGTGTTTGCTGCGTGGTGTTTCTTTCTGCCGTGTGGTTCTTTCCTGTGTGTGTTTCTGCGTGTGTGTTTCTGTGTGGTGTTTCATCTTGTGTGGTTTTCTGCTGGTGTTGTTTCTGTGTGTGTTTCTGTGTGTGTTTCGGTGTGTGTTTCTGTGGGTGTCTTCTGTGTGTGTTTCTGTCTGCGTGTGTTTCTTTCTGCGTGGGGTGTTTCTGTGTGTGTTTCTGTTTGTGTTTCTGTGTGTGTTTTCTGTGTGTGTTTTCTGCGTGTGTTTCATCGTGTGGTGTTTTCTGTGTGTGTTTCTGCGTGTGTTCTTTTGCTGTGTGTTTCTGTGTGTGTTTCTGCGTGTGTTTTCTGCGTGTGTTTCTTTCTGTGTCTTCTGCCGTGTGTTTCTGTGTGGTTTATGCGTGTGTTCTGTGTGTGTTTCTGTGTGTGTTTCTGCGTGTGTTTCTGCGTGTGTTTCTTTCTGCGTGTGTTTCTGTGTGTGTTTCTGCGTGTGTTTCTGTGTGTGTTTCTGCGTGTGTTTCTGCGTGTGTTTCTTTCTGCGTGTGTTTCTTTCTGTGTGTGTTTCTGTGTGTGTTTCTGTGTGTGTTTCTGTGTGTGTTTCTGTGTGTGTTTCTGTGTGTGTTTCTGTGTGTGTTTCTGTGTGTGTTTCTGTGTGTGTTCTGTGTGTGTTTCTGCGTGTGTTTCTTCTGGTGTGTTCTGTGTGGTTTCTGTGTGTGTTCTGTGTGTGTTCTGTGTGTGTGTTTCTGTGTGTGTTTCTGCGTGTGTTTCTTTCTGCGTGTGTTTCTGTGTGTGTTTCTGTGTGTGTTTCTGCGTGTGTTTCTTTCTGCGTGTGTTTCTGTGTGTGTTTCTGTGTGTGTTTCTGCGTGTGTTTCTTTCTGCGTGTGTTTCTGTGTGTGTTTCTTTCTGCGTGTGTTTCTGTGTGTGTTTCTGTGTGTGTTTCTGTGTGTTTCTTTCTGCGTGTGTTTCTGTGTGTGTTTCTGTGTGTGTTTCTGTGTGTGTTTCTTTCTGCGTGTGTTTCTGCGTGTGTTTCTGCGTGTGTTTCTGTGTGTGTTTCTGCGTGTGTTTCTGTGTGTGTTTCTGCGTGTGTTTCTGTGTGTGTTTCTGTGTGTGTTTCTGCGTGTGTTTCTGCGTGTGTCTGCGTGTTGTTCTGCGTGTGTTTTTCTGCGTGTGTCTGCGTGTGTTTCTGCGTGTGTTTCTGCGTGTGTTTCTGTGTGTGTTTCTGTGTGTGTTTCTGCGTGTGTTTCTTTCTGCGTGTGTTTCTGTGTGTGTTTCTGTGTGTGTTTCTGTGTGTGTTTCTGTGTGTGTTTCTGTGTGTGTTTCTGTGTGTGTTTCTGTGTGTGTTTCTTTCTGCGTGTGTTTCTGTGTGTGTTTCTGTGTGTGTTTCTGTGTGTGTTTCTGTGTGTGTTTCTGTGTGTGTTTCTGTGTGTGTTTCTTTCTGCGTGTGTTTCTGTGTGTGTTTCTGTGTGTGTTTCTGTGTGTGTTTCTGTGTGTGTTTCTGCGTGTGTTTCTGCGTGTGTTTCTGTGTGTGTTTCTGCGTGTGTTTCTGCGTGTGTTTCTGTGTGTGTTTCTGTGTGTGTTTCTGCGTGTGTTTCTGCGTGTGTTTCTGTGTGTGTTTCTGTGTGTGTTTCTGCGTGTGTTTCTGCGTGTGTTTCTGCGTGTATTTCTTTCTGCGTGTGTTTCTTTCTGTGTGTGTTTCTGTGTGTGTTTCTGTGTGTGTTTCTGTGTGTGTTTCTGCGTGTGTTTCTGTGTGTGTTTCTGTGTGTGTTTCTGCGTGTGTTTCTTTCTGTGTGTGTTTCTGTGTGTGTTTCTGTGTGTGTTTCTGCGTGTGTTTCTTTCTGCGTGTGTTTCTGTGTGTGTTTCTGTGTGTGTTTCTGCGTGTGTTTCTTTCTGCGTGTGTTTCTGTGTGTGTTTCTGCGTGTGTTTCTGCGTGTGTTTCTTTCTGCGTGTGTTTCTGTGTGTGTTTCTGTGTGTGTTTCTGTGTGTGTTTCTGCGTGTGTTTCTTTCTGCGTGTGTTTCTGTGTGTGTTTCTTTCTGCGTGTGTTTCTGTGTGTGTTTCTGTGTGTGTTTCTGTGTGTGTTTCTGTGTGTGTTTCTTTCTGCGTGTGTTTCTGTGTGTGTTTCTGCGTGTGTTCTGTGTGTGTTTCTTGCGTGTGTTTCTGTGTGTTTCTGTGGTGTTTCTGGTGTGTTCTGCGTGTGTTCTTTCTGCGTGTGTTTCTGTGTGTTTATGCGTGGTTTCTGCGTGTGTTTCTGCGTGTGTTTCTGCGTGTGTTTCTGCGTGTGTTTAGGTGTGTTTCTTGTGTGTGTTTCTGTGGTGTTTCTGCGTGTTTCTTTCTGCGTGTGTTTTGTGGTGTTTCTGTGTGTGTTCTGCGTGTGTTTTCTGCGTGTGTTTTGGTGTGTTTCTGAGTGTTTCTGCGTGTGTTTCTGCGTGTGTTTCTGTGTGTGTTTCTGTGTGTGTTTCTGCATGTGTGTTTCTGCGTGTGTTTCTGTGTGTGTTTCTGTGTGTGTTTCTGCGTGTGTTTCTTTCTGCGTGTGTTTCTGTGTGTGTTTCTGTGTGTGTTTCTGCGTGTGTTTCTGTGTGTGTTTCTGTGTGTGTTTCTGCGTGTGTTTCTGGTGTTTCTGCGTGTGTTTCTGCGTGTGTTTCTTTCTGCGTGTGTTTCTGTGTGTGTTCTGGTGTGTTTCTTTCTGCGTGTGTTTCTGTGTGTGTTTCTGTGTGTGTTTCTGCGTGTGTTTCTTTCTGCGTGTGTTTCTGCGTGTGTTTCTGTGTGTGTTTCTGTGTGTGTTTCTTTCTGCGTGTGTTTCTGTGTGTGTTTCTGTGTGTGTTTCTGCGTGTGTTTCTTTCTGCGTGTGTTTCTGCGTGTGTTTCTGTGTGTGTTTCTGTGTGTGTTCTGCGTGTGTTTCTCTGCGTGTGTTTCTGCGGTGTTTCTGTGTGTTTCTGTGTGTGTTTCTGGTGTGTTTCTGCGTGTGTTTCTGCGTGTGTTTCTGCGTGTGTTTCTGCGTGTGTTTCTGTGTGTGTTTCTGCGTGTGTTTCTGCGTGTGTTTCTGTGTGTGTTTCTGCGTGTGTTTCTGTGTGTGTTTCTGTGTGTGTTTCTGCGTGTATTTCTGCGTGTGTTTCTGCGTGTGTTTCTGTGTGTGTTTCTTTCTGCGTGTGTTTCTTTCTGTGTGTGTTTCTGTGTGTGTTTCTGCGTGTGTTTCTTTCTGCGTGTGTTTCTGTGTGTGTTTCTGCGGTGTTTCTGCGTGTGTTTCTTTCTGCGTGTGTTTCTGTGTGTGTTTGTTTGTTTCTGTGTGTGTTTCTGCGTGTGTTTCTTTCTGCGTGTGTTTCTGTGGTGTTTTGAGTGTGTTCTTTCTGGTGTGTTTCTGTGTGTGTTTCTGCGTGTGTTTCTTTCTGCGTGTGGTTCTGGTGTGTTTTCGCGTGTGTTTCTGGTGTGTTTCTTTCTGCGTGTGTTTCGTGTGTGTTTCTGTGTGTGTTTCTGCGTGTGTTTTTTCTGCGTGTGTTTCTGTGTGTTTCTTTTGCGTGTGTTTCTGAGTGTTACTGTGTGTGTTCTGTGTGTGTTTCTGTGTGTTTCTGTGTGTGTTTCTGTGTGTTCTGTGTGTGTTTCTTTCTGCGTGTGTTTCTGTGTGTGTTTCTGTGTGTGTTTCTGTGTGTGTTTCTTTCTGCGTGTGTTTCTGTGTGTGTTTCTGTGTGTGTTTCTGTGTGTGTTTCTGCGTGTGTTTCTTTCTGCGTGTGTTTCTGTGTGTGTTTCTGCGTGTGTTTCTGCGTGTGTTTCTGTGTGTGTTTCTGCGTGTGTTTCTTTCTGCGTGTGTTTCTGT
This sequence comes from Cottoperca gobio, assembly GCF_900634415.1. Classification (NCBI taxonomy): domain Eukaryota; kingdom Metazoa; phylum Chordata; class Actinopteri; order Perciformes; family Bovichtidae; genus Cottoperca; species Cottoperca gobio. The sequence goes on from NC_041364.1 coordinate 9,183,270, forward strand.
GTGTGTTTCTGTGTGTGTTTCTTTCTGCGTGTGTTTCTGTGTGTGTTTCTGTGTGTGTTTCTGCGTGTGTTTCTTTCTGCGTGTGTTTCTGTGTGTGTTTCTGTGTGTGTTTCTGTGTGTGTTTCTGCGTGTGTTTCTGCGTGTGTTTCTGTGTGTGTTTCTGCGTGTGTTTCTTTCTGCGTGTGTTTCTGTGTGTGTTTCTGTGTGTGTTTCTGTGTGTGTTTCTTTCTGCGTGTGTTTCTGTGTGTGTTTCTGTGTGTGTTTCTGTGTGTGTTTCTGTGTGTTTCTGTGTGTGTTTCTTTCTGCGTGTGTTTCTGTGTGTGTTTCTGCGTGTGTTTCTGTGTGTGTTTCTGTGTGTGTTTCTTTCTGCGTGTGTTTCTGTGTGTGTTTCTTTCTGCGTGTGTTTCTGTGTGTGTTTCTGTGTGTGTTTCTGCGTGTGTTTCTTTCTGCGTGTGTTTCTGTGTGTTTCTGTGTGTTTGCGTGTGTTCTGTGTGTGTTCTGTGTGTTTTCTGGTGGTTCTTTCTGGTGGGTTTCTGTGTGTGTTCTGTGGTGTTTTGTGTGTGTTTCTGTGTGTGTTTCGTGTGTGTTTCTGTGTGTGTTATGTGTGTGTTTCTGAGTGTGTTTCTGTGTGTGTTTCTGCGTGTGTTTCTGTGTGTGTTTCTGTGTGTGTTTCTGCGTGTGTTTCTTTCTGTGTGTGTTTCCGTGTGTGTTTCTGTGTGTGTTTCTGCGTGTGTTTCTTTCTGTGTGTGTTTCTGTGTGTGTTTCTATGTGTGTGTTTCTGCGTGTGTTTCTGCGTGTGTTTCTGTGTGTGTTTCTGTGTGTGTGTTTCTGCGTGTGTTTTTCTGTGTGTTTTTCTGTGTGTTTCTGCGTGTGTTTTTCTGCGTGTGTTTCTGCGCGTGTTTCTGCGTGTGTTTCTGTGTGTGTTTCTGCGTGTGTTCTGCGTGTTTCTGAGGTTTTGCGTGTGTTCTGTGTGTGTTTCTGCGTGTGTTTCTGTGTGTGTTTTGAGTGCGTGTTTCTTTCTGCGTGTGTTTCTGTGGTGTTTTGTGTGGTTTCTGTGTGTGTTTTGTGTGTGTTCTGTGTGTGTTCGTGTGTTTCTGTGTGTGTTTCTTTCTGCGTGTGTTTGTGTGTGTTTTTGTGTGTGTTTCTGTGTGTGTTTGCGGTGTTTCTTTCTGTGTGTGTTTCCGTGTGTTTGTGTTCTGTGTGTTTCTGCGTGTGTTTCTTTCTGTGTGTGTTTCTGTGTGTGTTTCTATGTGTGTGTTTCTGCGTGTGTTTCTGTGTGTGTTTCTGTGTGTGTTTCTGTGTGTGTGTTTCTGCGTGTGTTTTTCTGTGTGTTTTTCTGTGTGTTTCTGCGTGTGTTTTTCTGTGTGTGTTTCTGTGTGTGTTTCTGAGTGTGTTTCTGTGTGTGTTTCTGCGTGTGTTTCTGCGCGTGTTTCTGCGCGTGTTTCTGCGTGTGTTTCTGCGTGTGTTTCTGTGTGTGTTTCTGTGTGTGTTTCTGCGCGTGTTCTGCGTGTGTTTTCTGTGTGTGTTTCTGCGTGTGTTTCTGCGCGTGTTCTGCGCGTGTTTCTGCGTGTGTTTCTGTGTGTGTTTCTGCGTGTGTTTCTGTGTGTGTTTCTGCGTGTGTTTCTTTCTGCGTGTGTTTCGTCTGTGTTGTGTTTTCTGCGTGTGTTTCTGCGTGTGTTTCTGCGTGTGTTTCTGTGTGCCAGCCTGCTCCACTCACGGTTAAACAGTTTTCCTCGGTATCATGCATCAACATAATGACGTACTCATGAAACGCTTACGTAACAGCTGTAGTCTCTCCTCCTTCCTTTGTAAATTCAGTCACGTCCAACGAGAGCTGCAGCCAAACTGAATAATACATCTATACTTTTCTAGCCCGACCTCCGCTTGTATTCCACTTCTCTATCTCCCTCTCGCTCTCTCTTGCTCACAAGGATAAGTACATGTGCTTGAGCCCTTCAGCAGGCACACAGACACCCATCAACAGGTTAACTGACATCCAAGTGTAGCACTACCAGTCATGGCCCTCTTTTTGCAACAGAAGACAGAGCGATACATTGCAGAAAACATATCAAGAGCGAGTTAATGCATATCTTACCTATCAGGAGGTCTGCAAAGGAAAGCAATTTCTGCAATCATAGTACTCTATTGAGGGGTAGATGATAAATGAGGCAGTCAAAGAGCCTGAGTGCCAGACAGTGCAGGGTATGGAAGCATGCTTGGAGCACATGGGGATTCTTTTTTGTTTTGTTTTTTACTTTACTGTGTGTAACCTACTCGGGCATATCCTCATGCTGCGATGAGTCTAAAGAAGTATATAGAAATAGATGGTAGGAGTGAAGGTTGCAGAGGGAGAGATGGAGGGAGGAGATGCAGCCACCAAGACCATAGACCTACAGGCAGAAGCAGAGGCAGCACAGGGAACAGGAGGGGAAAGAGGGGACTTGCTGACTTGCAGTCTATAGCGGAGTACATCACTATTTAGTCATGAATATGAAACATTTCAATCTCACATGGTCTTCAGGACAGAAAGATAACAGAGCTTCACATGTATCATTCTATGAGGCCAGTTGAAATGAAAGCACTAGAATTGCCCAGTCATTGAACTCATTAGGGCAGCAGCTGCCTCCATCTATTACCCTTTTCTTTTTGCACTTTGTTTTGGTCTGTGCATGCGCCTCAGGGTGGCAATGACCGAGTTAATGGTTTGGTGTAGGGAGGGGCTACAGATGCTGTGCTCCTCACTCAGTCAAACATAAGAGGTATGCAGGCAGACACATACACACTCGTACAGTACAAACACACCACGCTGGACAGGAGCAGAGGGGCCCAGGGAGAGATGCCCTCCTACAGGTGCTCTGTGAACAAACATGCCCGAAGCAGTCGAGTCTTACACTATTCTCAAACACGCACACAGACTTCCACACTCTCACACACGCGTTCGTGCACAAACACACACATGCTAGAAAGGGGGCAGAAGCACACACCAGATGCTCTCGAAAAATGGGACACGAATGAAAGAGAACTTTAGTTTGAAGGGGCGGAGAACTATCAGTTCATACAGAATATGAGAGAGAGGGGAAAACAAGATGGGAGTGGGCGGGGGATACGAGGAGCATCAGCAAATCAAAACAAGGAGGGGGTGCGAACAAACCTTCGGCCTCTGTGTTCTCTTTGTGGATGGCTTGCTTCAGCGGGCAGCAGAAGATTTCGTGACACTTAGCACGAAAGGGGGACCCTTTACTCCTTATATCCGCAGAGTGGATGGAGTCCTGCCGTAACATAATGTACTCCTGGGTACCTGGGGCAGCGTCATCCTGGACTGCGGTGGTGCCATAACAGAATGAACTGGGGTTAGAAAGTTCACCACAACACAGAAAACTAAAGAAAACAACAACAGCAAAAACACCAGGCAGAAACACAGGCAAACACAAATACATCACATGTTAGCAACAGCAACAGTAATATAGTAATATAGCACATAGTGACAGAGAGAGGAGGAAGAAAGAGGAGAGAGGGACAGAAGAGAATAGGAAAAAACAGAGACATGCTTAGATCAAGAACACCAAGTTCACAACATAACTCAAATTAAAGACAACCAACAACAGTGGGGGCTGCATTAAATACATCCTTGGTTGCTGAAAAGGAAAAAGTGATAAAATAACATAAAGAAAGGGGGAAAGGAAACAGTTCAATGCTCAACATATTTGTTATGGCAGGCTTTTAGCAGACGCAGAACCACGAGCTGCTGCACTTTAATGGGCGGGTGACCGTAGGGCCGGAAGAGGAGTAAAAGGTTGTTCGATTTGCAGGGCAAGCGTGCAGCCTGCTCCAGTGTGCATACCAAGTCAGCATCACTGAATCTGACGCCCCCCTGTTCACCACGTATCCACCCGATTTACTGTACGAGTTGGCAAACGGATGCAAAGGCATGCAGCAGGCCTCCAGAGCACGCTGGAGCGGCCAGATTTGCTGCCATGAAGTCCTGCTTACTGAATGTGACGTTGAGGAGAGCTTCTATAGCGTCGCTCTGCATGTCTATAGGAGTTGTGTACTGGGATCCTTTGGACAGCCCTGCGTTTCTGTCTGAATGTATTGGATCTGCTGCATCTGTCCTCTTCTGGGCACAGTCCCTGCTTGGCTTCGATCATTGACCTATTTTCTCTGTGTTGATGGATTAGCTACGAGCGAATAAATTGCATCTTCTTTCCTTGTGGAGTTCAGCGCCATGCGTCTCTCTGACCGTAGAGAAGGCTTTTAAAGCGTAGCCACTACCGAACAACCCCCATGTTTAATCCCCCCCTGTGTGAGCAGCATAATTATTTTCAGTTTAACTAAACTCACCAGAAAAGTGGCATCATGACAAGTGTTGAAGATTTACACACGGAACGGATGTCCCATTTTCACACAGAGTTTGTTCTTCACGACTCGAGATCCACTCCTCTCATACTGCGATAATATCACAGTCTTGTAGCGCATGTCACTTCAGCCAGCTTTATTTAGAAAGCTGAAAGATGAATGGACTACAGTAGCGCCTCAGTTTCTACTCCCTGTAAGAATACACTAAAGTGCTACATATAAAGTAAAACATTATGTAGACAGGCTCCCACACACTGAGTGGTGAAAATACAATGCTGTGTATCACACAGAGTGTCTTCTTCACAAAAATAAGATCAAGAAGTCTCTTGTGTGTCAAACAAAAACAATAACACACTGGTAAAAATACAATAAAATCACATGTATTAGAGGCGCATGGCTCCGATTAATATTGTTTTAAATAGTCCTTTTAAAGAACGAGCATGATTAGAACATACTGTACACTGTGTACACACTACACAGAAAAAGCTGTGTAGTGAAAAGTACTAATTAGAATTAGAAATTAGGGCACACTGATTACAAACATTAAACATAACGTCAGTCCATGTCAGCCTGATGAGAATGTAACGTGAAGGTTTATATACCGTATTGAAACATAGCTTTGTGAATGAATCCAGAAACTATTTGACTATACTGCTCTATTGACTATTGAGTAATAATCAGACCTGCGTGGGTGCAATGTTACAAGCAGCAAACTACAGCAAATGTCTGCTTTGTATTCATAAACTCGACACACTCACCATTATTGGAGCCAACTAGGAATAAAGAGCCAAAACCTTTTTGCGGCTGAACATTTGGCTGTAGCTTTTTGTAATTCACAAAACCCTTTTTTGCACACATAAACATTAAGAGTATTTAATGTCATTGTTCTCCATTTCACTACAGGACGCCAAATTGGTCGTAATAAGAAGTAAAGTGACGCAATTAAAAGGAAAATGCAACATACAATTATATCAGAGATAAATTGGTTAAGGACGGGGAATAACCTCTGAGTCTAAGGCAAAACAACTTTGTTATTGTAAGCATAAAGGTATATAAAGAATTGGAGACTTTAACTTAACAATATAAATAGCTTCTAAAAAGACGCCCAAGATGAATTCTATTCTGGTTTGGCACAGCCACGGTAGAATCTACTTAAGATGGTCGTTGATAAAGATGTTAAGGACAAAAGATGATTGACAGTTATCACTTTCACAGAAACAAAAAAAACAAAGTCCCTACAAGAGACAAATTGGACTCGCTGAACTGTTATTGATCTTTGCATTCATACTGAAACTGACTGAAACAAACAATTCTTTCAAATGTCAACAATATTCTAATATGTTGTATTTAGTTGCTAACATAGCAGGGCTTGGGCAAAAGGCAGCAGTTGACCTCATCATTTAAAAGTCCACTAACTGGTCAGTGCGTGTCTGATGATTCTGGAGTAGTTAAAGACTTAAATATCATAATGAAAACTGAGCTCACTACAGAAGAACAAAAACCACGCCTTTGGCAGCAGAGCATATAACTTTGGCCACAGGTCGTGGAAACTGATCCAAAAATGAATTCTCATATGACATCGAGAGCAGGACCACTATCCAGTAAGTCAGCCATTGTCTAACACAAGCCTCCCTAGTATGTTTACCCCACACTCACACACACACACACACACACACACACACACACACACACACACACACACACACACACACACACACACACACACACACACTAACAGAAAGCAGATAATCACGCTTCCACACCCAGTGCAATGAATCACCACATGCCCCTGTCCTCCGGGTCTTATCAGTATCTCTGTGCGTCCTTCAGGCTCCTGGATGACCTGCAACAAAGGTCCTGAATGCCCCTCAGTTACTATCCATTACCGCCCCTTCGCCAAGAAAACCACAGCACTACTGAAACTTTAATGGTGCTTTGGTATGACAAGAGAGGAGATCTAAGTTTCCTTTCAGGAATATGACCCCATTCTCTGGCCCTGAGGCACAGAGGTGATGCTACTGTACTTGATCCAGTAGAAATTGAGCTAAACTAATCTCCCCCTTTTTACAATACCGGTAAACTGCACCCATTATTTGTACCGTGTTGTTTATACGTGTACTGCTGCTGTGACATGCAATCCCCCCCCCGGGAATAAATAAAGCATCTAGAAAACAACAATGTATACACACATATACACACTATCCTCTTTAAACTAGTGATACCCTGACGTTTTCCTTGTTGCTTGATCGGTTTCTTTTCTCCCCAAACAAATGAAGGGTTTGTTTCATCCGCACAAGACGGGGGTTAAGGTGCACTGACATCGTCCACAGGTTAGCTGGCAAAGGGTCAAACTTCAAACTGCTTACTGGCACAAACATTAATGCACCCCGCGGTTGTTTTTCTCTCTTTCATCCTCGCTGTCCTGTCTGCTCATGTTTAAGTATCCCTCACTGAGCTCAGAGCTGAGGTAGAAAATGTCAGCGTGAAAGACGAGGAGAAAAGATTCAACTTCAAATGTCTAATTCCAGCCCCCGTTTATTAATGAGGCCGAGGTGATAAAACTGAGTGACGGTGGGGCTGAGAGGACGAACAGAGGAAGGGGTGGGCATCACCTTTTACAGCCTATCTCCTTCATCCTTGCCTCAGCCTTGATGAAGAGCGCATATTGGGATTGAAGGAGGCGTGATGAATGACGCAGCAGGACCCTGGGACCTCACTCTCTATCAGACCAGCCACTCAGAGTGAGCTGTCACCCGGGTTCATAATAGTCTGTGATCTACAGGCACCAGTGTTGCCACACTGGACCTTCAGCACACTGCAATAGATGTCCTTGCCCCACTGACAGGAATAAATCACATATTAAAGCGAAACGGGTACAAATAGGTGGAGGGGGGGGGGTGAGGTGCATCTTGCTTCAGTTAGTTGCTCATCTATTTAAGGCCCCTTATGAAAGACGGGTCATGTTCAGGTGTTATGGCAACCTTATGGTAGATGTGCTATCCGTGTATGCAGTATTTAACCTATAGCACAAAGCCATACGCTGTTCTTATGTTCAAGTGTGAGAGCAGGAGAGCAGGCTTAATGGGACAAAGTGTCATCAGTGACACTCAGGCTCATAAATGCCACATGCCTCATGTTCAAAATGGGGTTCAAGGATGTGTGCAATCAACTGAAGCACTGTCAGGCCCAGGGCAATGCACCACACTTCCATATATGAGGTGCAATGTGCACAATTTACTCAAGTCATGGCTGATATCCATCAAGTAGGTGGAAGACATTCATCATGACTTGACGAATAGCATACTCACTAAATTAGAATCAGAATTAAGCACAGAAACGTAGCCTGAGCTTTGTGTTTCCAAAATAGCCTGGCCTCAATGTGGCTTTACAGGGAGCAGAATCTAGAACATTGTCTTCTGGGATGCCTTCGTTTCAGTGCGGCTCCATCTGAAGAAAGAATAGTTTTATTTTGGTTGGAAGTCACCTTGCAGGCAGCCGAGAAAATGAGTCGAGTTGAACTTGAGGTTTTCTTTGAAACACAGAATGAGCTAGAGTTTTCATTCATGGGCTTTCATACCTCTAAGCTCATTGTTTCCCTCTCTCTCCCTACCCCTCCCCCCCCTCTTTCTCTCTCCTCCCTCTCTCTCTCTCTCCCTCTCTCTCTTTCTTTGTCTCTTTATCTCTCTTGTTCTTTGTTCCTTTGCCTTTTTTGTTTGGAAAACTTGGAAAACAAATTGTAGACTTTTTTTTATCAACACATTAACCACTGCAGTGGGATGACAATTACATATAAATACAATTTATATATAATACAAAATTAACGTGAAGCAAAATGTAAAATATCATGTGTTTTTCAATATGTTTGTGAATGCTCCAGTGGCAATATATTGTAACTTAATTGGAGTCTAATTCCAATAATATAAAGAAGATGTGATGCAATACAAGATGATCAACAATCAATGTATGCCAGTAAGCAGTATGTAAAGAAGCTATGAATCCATCTCGGAGGGAAGTCTTCCATCTTATTCTAATTATTCATTTAGAAAGAAAGCCCCGAGGAGCGGCCTCATCTTCCTCACATCTCCCATGTCCATCATGACAGTGAAACACACACACTTAAGGGAATGTCCACTGAAATAAGATTTCAGAATGTATGAGCACAGCTAACCTCTGAGGCAGCTGCAGGCTGTATGATGAGGGGGGAACTCTGGGAATGAAGCACAGAGCCATGTTGAGTACAGTCACTTCCACTCTGACAGACTGCCACATACAGTACTGTACAAGCCCCATCATCGTAAGGTGTCTGTGTGGTGGGGAGAGCCAGTGTAATACTTCCGACTTGCCGCTACAACTTGCCTGCAGAGATGAATGTGATGAAAGTGCAGTGAAGGCCCGATGATTGACACATACAGCGCTCATATGAAAAAAAAGTATTGATCCAGCATCAAAGAGTGGCCTTGCAGAGAGCCTCGTTCTTCCTTAGCCTCAGGGTTAGTAGTCCATGCACACACTCATGCAACTCCCACTTGATGAGTCAGAGAAAGGCTATACGTCGTATGCCATGTGTTTAAGAGCATGTGTGTGTGTGTGTGGTGGGGGTGGGGTTTGGGTTAGAAATGTGGAATATCACACTGATAAATGAAGGAAAACACAAAAAACTGGCTTCCAGTTTAATCTGTGATGTCAGGAAGTAGGACAGAGGTTCAAAATCACTGCATGGGCACACACAGTCCATTAAGCACTCAGAATAGTGTTATAATATCCCGTTAACATCTTCCAAAGGCTAAGTCCCCTCACACTGTACAAGAGCACAACAAAGTGATGTGATTTCAGTGGTGCAGCAGTATCTACTCTAAACACCTTGTTTCCTCTAAGTAACTAGAGGCTTCAAGAGGTTAAACTACCGAACAAGCAAAGATTAGAAGTCAGGAAAAACAAACTAATTGTAGCAGAACAAGTCTTTGCTCCTTAAGTTCCAACAACAACATATCTATATAAACTATTCCTGTTTCACCTTTTCACCCTGGGAAGCACATTTTTTTCTCACCCAATAGTTTTATATTGGAGCTTTAAATCCCCGGAATACATCTGTTGGCTTGAAAATATGCCAAGTCGAGAAAAATCAATATGAAGAGAGAGTATTTGGGTCTAAACTCACTCACTCTCTCTGTCTCTCTGACACACACACACACACACACACACACACACACACACACACACACACACACACACACACACACCAATGTCAGGTTCACTGGGACAGACACACTCCATGGATCGCTACTGCAGGAGAATTAAATGACAATTAACAGCTAACGAGCAAATAGGATTGTAAAGCAAATGCTGTACAACTGCCTGCCCGTCATTAGGCCTTTGAGATTGGGAGGACTGAAACATTGATTGGGAGGAGGTTCAAGTGTAATAGGATCAACAAAGCCTGAGCAGTAACCAAGTGGCTTATGATACATCACGTGTCAAATCCGCTCCGAAGTCGCATATATTTCACATGTGCTCCCTTCCCATCGAATCTGTGCTTGCTGTCAAACATCACACAATAAGGTCATGAGGATGGAAGGATCTTTTTCCGGTCCATCCCTCTATGGTTTGCCGGCAGCTGTGTTTTATGAGGTGTGGTTCATCTCCAGTCAAGGATTTTAATAGGAAACATCCGTCTTCTTTTTTTTTATCATAAGACGATTAGCACAGTGTCGACCACCTCCTCCACAGAGTGATCCTGAACTAGTGAACTAAACGCATCAGTGCTCAGCTCACTGCTGTGTGTTCAGTTAAGTGCAAAACAGTAACATGACCCACGCACATGAGTTTACAACCTATGTACAAAAATACATAGTCACAGTATGCTTTATATATTACCTTATACATCACGCTGAATATTACAAACTATTTTTATTTTGACCAAAACACTGACACAGTGACGGTGCATATAAAAATCATTATAAAGCCGTCATAATCAATTAAATTATCAATTAAAGTAAAAAATATATTATATATATATGTATATTTTCTTTTTCTTTATATATATATATATATATCTTTTTTTATATATTGTTTTGAACAGAAAGCCAAACATTAACTTTGATATAACATGTCCTGCTTTATAAAAGCTGAAATGACAGTCTCTAGCAGCAGAGTGACTCGGATCCAAACACACAGCTATATAAACATATTCTAAATTCTCCGCCAAGCTATAACGAGTGACACATACACTGTGAATCACTTTGGGATACGGTATGAGACTAGAAAGATGTTGATGTATGTGTTGAATCAAACTAGTCCCTGCCTTTATGACAGCATACAAATAAGAAGGCTTACAGTATACGACCTTAGTCAACAAAGTGAGAGCAACATAATTTACCTTTTACAGTTCCCATAAAGACTGCACTGTAGTAAAGTACAAACTGCTTTAAAGTTTGCAAAAGTCACAAATGTGTCCTTCATTGGCCCAGTAGCCATAAATGCTCAACACAGAAAGAAAAGAAATCAGAAAATGTTCTCTTCCGACAGAACGCTGTCGTCTAGAGAACTGATAACAGGAAGCAATCTCAGTGTGAGACCTGCAGCTCAGAGCGAGAGTGACGGAGAGTCTGAGCTGCGAGATCATGACGCACAGCATAACCGACGGCAACGTGTCGGACGGAAATGTTCAATCAAAATGCAGACATCTGATCCCAAAACAATCTGTTGACTATTTAAAAGGTGCGTAAGAGCATCAATTACTGTAAAATATATATACTATATACTATATTAACCCGCTGAAGGCTGCGCCACATATGTTTGTTTTAGGCAGAATAAATAGCAATATATCATTTGAACATTACACTTGCTATTTAGCAGGGCCGGCAGTCACGACCCTGCGTGCACTTACTGATGTCTCAATGCATGGCTGACGAAGTGCTCGGACCAGCAGCTCTCTCTTTCTCTACATCCTCTTCATCATGATCTCACTCGCATTTGACAAAACCCTGTTGGGCTCAAATCCAATCGAGATTAAGAACAATGGTAACACAAAAGGTACCGCAGTTCCAAACATTAAATTATATATATTCAAACAGTTATGTAATGATTGCAAGCACTATAAAATCATATCACCACTAAACCTTCACAAGTTGTGACAAGCCTCTTTATTAATTACTTCACCAAATCCGAGCGTCACTGCCAAAGCCTGTGTTCTTGGCAGAGCGGCGATGGAGGGCAGCATCTTCCTCTGCCCTCTGCCAACCAGATCAGATCCCAGATGGGCATCGAAGCCACACACACACACATTATGCAGTTTATTAACACACTTTTTTACAGCCTTTCCTGTTTTGTTAGAGGAGGTAAGGTAGCAGAGGGAGAGGGGGCGGTGAAGCAAAGGCATGTGTACAGATTTAAAGAACAAGAGTAAGAGGTGGAGCGGAGAAAAGGAGTGACCTCAAAACGGCATCGGTGTGAGACTCGGCACTGCAGAGATTTTACTGAACGTTTGCAGCAAACACAAACCGGCTTTAAAATGTGTCTTTTATTACAGAGCAATATTTTACAGAGAAACGGAAGGAAGGAGGGAAATGAGACGGATCATTTCCCTTTACATTTACAAAAAGTTGACATTAAGATGCATCGTTATTTGTAAATGAATGAGATTGGAATGAAAGGTTAATGCCTCTACGTCAGGGGTGTCAAACTCAATCACACAGAGGGTCACAATTAAAAACGGGGACTACGTCGCGGGCCGAACAGGGTCAACATTTATTGAGCGGGATAGACATATTGGATAATATTCATGATGCATTCATAATGCTCTGAGTCTTCGTAGCCGCAGTTACTACTTCATTAATTACTGAATAGGTTGTAAATCTTTCACACGTTTCTACAAGTAGACATTTTGCTGTTGTGTCTAAGTCTCATGGACATTCTTTTACTTATTGTCCTTATTACATTAGTAGTAAGGGTATGTGTTTGAATGCATTGGTTTTGGTTTGACTTTGTGAAGCTTAGCAAGCACCAGAATTAAAATGTTGAAATAATAATGAAGCTAAATTGTAATATGACAGAACATGAAGTTTGGGGAGCGTTTGAATAATGTTCTTTATCTATACAAGTAAACATGTTCTGTCTGTGTCTCACTGATATACTGTAGAGGTCATACAAAATCATATGAACATTGCCAGAGGAGACGATGGGAGCAAAGAGGACTGTCCCAAATAAAAATGAGAACAATCGCTCCTTACATTACTGCATAAGTGAATAAAATAGAAACTAGCAGAGAAAAGGATTATGCTCTTATTATGGCTAACCCTTTTGCTATATTAACAAGTGAAGAACACACTGTCAATTCCAATTGAACCAAGAGTCCCAACTAGCTTTGCCTTGATGCAGGATTACATAAAGGATTCAAATCCAGGCATTCAGAGAGAGGAGATTTAGGAACAGCTAACGCCAACGCTATCTGAATCATCAAAAAATATGGGATTAGTGTTTGATGGCTCAGTTTCCTGATGATGCATTTTAAGAGGGACACAATCCACACACACACACACACACGCACGCACACACAACACACACACACACACACACACACACGTATCCTTTAGTTGTTTTGCATGTGTCAAGTTGGGAACACATCCAGGCATGTGTTACTCTTTGTGATGGGAACCACGCAGGACGAGCTGAACTGGAACAAATAAGGATGCTCCAGAACAACGGCCCCTTATTGGAGACCGTGGTCCTTCAGAAATTTAAGTGACAGAAGAGTTCACCAATCAGACAAACATGTTTCTTGTCCCATTCTCATGTGCTCCTCGCATGTGCAGTAACTCGTGCTTTCAAATTCTATTAGAATTTCACTGACCATATCGCACTTTGGCTCAACTCTTTATGCCGTAAACATAGATGCTAAATCTTAATACATTTTACAAATTAGATTCCCATGAAGTACCATGCAAAGACTTGAAAACAACCCAAGGATTGCAGTTAATCTGACCCAGAAAGCTGTATAAATAGACCCATGCTGTACTTTGGAAAGTCTGGATAAACTAGAAATAGAGATTCTGTAGTGATCTTTTTGTTTTTGCAGACGTATAAAATGACCCAGTCTGCAGCAGCGGCCAAGTAACAAAGCTAACCAAGGTCATGTCTGTTCCTGTCTGGTAGAACAAACCAAAGTACACTGCATCATTGTCATGCAGCCCACTATTTAGAATGTGAATTTGAAAAATATTTCCCAAGTCTTGTGGGCTGACACCGGACGGATAATGTTCACTCGCAGCTGTTCCGCAGCCTGAACATTTTCTACTACATCAGCCAAGTCATCCCACCTGTTAACCGATCATGTGCTCAACACACTGCAAATCACACGCACCCACGTACTCAAATGGGAAACCAGAATAAAGAGGGTTTGCAGGGACAATGAAGGTTGGTGCTGGTGGCAAAGACATCAGGGATTGTAATGCAAGAATAGTTGTGCAACATTGGCTTCACGGTATCTGTTTACATCTGTTGATTTGCTAATGCATTCTACTAAACAGAAGCCTCTTTGTGGTCTGTTTGGTTTAGACTCTCTAAGTAGCTTTAAAGAGTTGGACACAGATCCAGACACACTATGTTTGACTGTTCTGTGTAGGTTTCTATCAAACTCTCATGACCTTTTTTTTATGCATGAATCTTTCAGTGCCCAAAATATGTCTACAGAAAATGTTTTGTCACCCTGTCCAAATACTACAACCTCCTGAAGACAGTCTGCCAGCACTGTGAAAACAGCAGCCTGCTCTGTGAGCTCTGTCACTTTGAAGAAATCAAACCAGGAGCTGTAGCACGTAACACCCACGTCACAGTGTGACGGCAATGACTGCAATATCCGCCCGCGCTGCTTATGGAGAGGTCATGATCTCTAAACCTCTTGCTTAGAGTGTGTGTGTGTGTGTGTGTGTGTGTGTGTGTGTGTGTGTGTGTGTGTGTGTGTGTGTCAATACACTTATACAGTGTACACAAAGCAACAATCCAGATCGTACAATGTTGTGACCTGGAGCTTGAAATCTTCATAACTGAACAATTAACCGTGACATTTGAACGGGTTACAGGATGTTGTGTGGAAGTAGGAGCGATGCACTCAAACCCACCACAATACTACAGGATAACAAAACCACACATTAGACCAAATGTTTGATACTGATTTCCTGTATGCACACTTAGTAATGCCTTCACTTTCTGCTGCTGCCTACTCGTATGTCTAAAAGCTCAAATAATGACAAATTTGTTTGAAGAATTCTATTACAAAAATAAATGATTGGATGTTTGAAACATTCCAACAATATTACATTTTATAATTGTACTTGTTTCTATATGAGAAACATTGATTGTGTGCATGAACAGGAAAACAGAACCATGTTTGAATGCAGACATTAGTCTGTGCCTTTCCACATGAGCCCCCCCCCCCCCCCCCCCCCCCCCCCTCTCTCTCTTGTAGACTGTAGTGGGATTGGGATAAGAGAATACTAAAAAAAAATATCAAGTGCAAAATCCCTTCTAGTTTATGGAAAGCAATGTGTCACAAGCGCAATGTTAATCTTAAATCATTAAAAGCAAACAAATGATTGGACGTGAAGGATGTGTGTGTGATAAATAAGAGCTGTAATTGTTGAGGGCAGTTCTGGTTCTGACTCCGTCCCAGTCTGTGCGCGTGTGTGCGTGCATGTGCAGTATAATACTACCCGTGTTTTATGACTACACCGAACCCATTACACAGTTGAGGAGTACAGCAGAGGGAGATGGAGAGAGGAGTTAGCTCTACACCGAGACATGAATTATGCAGCCGGGCCATCCAGACAAGTAGCTGTGTATCTTTTCTAACGCCTTACACAGGCAAAGCAAGTTTAACCAACAATTCCTCCCTCCACTCAGTTACACACATCGAGAAAGAAAGAAAGAAGAAAGAGAGCGAGGTATCTCTGAAGCGGAAGCTTCTGGCACGACCCGTGATGATAACCCACATCCAACAGAGATGCAGCAAAAGGAGTTCATTCCATCCGTCTTACGCGTGCACTGCACTCGAAGGATTTAAAAATGATACAAGGGGGTAAAGTTCTCCCGCCCTCTCACTTTGATCCCGAGAGAGGGTTTGTACAACAATCGTACTCGGCCGTGAGCTTAAACGGGGCAATGGGTACCGCCTGTGTCAATTGTGCGATGGAAGATGGGGGTCATTATTTTAATCCCTGCAGATGGCGACCAATCAAAAGGCCAAGTGCTGTAAGTGGCCACTCATTTCTTTCAGGGTTCTGTTTGCGAGCATGCACCGATAAGATCAGGTCTCTTTGCACAGGCATGCGAGTAAGTGCATGTGAAATAGAGAGGAAGAGAGCGCATGTGTCCAACGCTGAGTCGAGCTCCAGGCTAGGTTTA
The DNA here is from genome assembly GCF_900634415.1 of Cottoperca gobio. Lineage (NCBI taxonomy): Eukaryota > Metazoa > Chordata > Actinopteri > Perciformes > Bovichtidae > Cottoperca > Cottoperca gobio. The sequence continues at coordinate 9,199,023 of NC_041364.1, forward strand.
CTATCTGGTGTTTACAGAGCTCCTGATCAGAGGGATTACAATTACACAGGAGCCGCTTAAGACAGCTGCTTTACTCAGTGCTATCAAACCACCCACACTCGCCATACGCTGACACCCGACAACACACACACAACAAGTGGTAAATAGAAATCTGCACCCTCCCTGGTATTTACAAGCACTTGCAGTAGCAACAGGTGACTAACCAGGGCGCTGGTAGTTTTTGTTGACAACATTTCTCCAGGGATTACTGGCATCGAAACATTTCTCAACAGGCAAGTGAAACCATGTCTGAAAATAAAAATATTTTTCAGTCTGCACAATGTCTCAAAGGAACAATTTAGACAGTGCCATAATACAGTTTCCTGTAACTGTTCAACCTTTCTGAGCTCCATCTAGATGTATAAAGCTGGATTTGTAATGATGCAGGAGATTAACAGGAGTCCGGACACAGACACCTATGCTGTAGGTTTTGATTTATAGTTCAGCATCTGATTTCAGCCGTTGATAGCACCACTGCAACATTAGACTGATGGATCGTTAATGCGTTTACATTCCTTGGTTTATTTTTTGTTACGTTGGGCAACACGCATATTCAGAACCAGAGTTACATCCAGCTGAGATCCAAGAGGAGACGACAACGTGCAATCACTGTTGTAAATCTGCTGTAACCCAAACATACAGGTTTGGTGTTTTTAGGAGGCGCACCTACAGCTTAGCCACGGCAGCTATGTGCGCACTGTATGCACCGTAGCCCTGCCGTAACCGCTAACTATAAATACAGTTTATGTAATCTAAAACAAACCGTGAAAAAGATGTTTCAGTGAAAGAATCATAGAGCATTTTGGTTTCCAAAAAATGTGTAGTCATTCTTTGGCAGCATTGCCTCATTAATTGGCTGAAGTACTTAAGCAGCACTCTTTTAAAATTGGGTTATTCTAATTGCCAAAATGCACCAATGCAATCAAAAATCAGTGATGCATTTATTTGCTCTTTGTAAAAGATGAAAACTTTCAATTTCGATAGACTTGAGTCAGCTCTACAGCTATCAAGTGAAATCAAGGAGAGCTTGGAGAAAAGCTGGAGATGTAATGAGGCACAGCAGAATAAAACTACAGTAGTGCGCTTTCACGTTTTCCCAGCAACTATCTTTAACACAACTCAACTGAAAGAGCCCCCAAACTATTTATTGATGTCGTGCGAGTGAACGACAGCTACGGGGAGGGACAGTGTGAGATGAAGGAAAGGCCAGTTGTTGATGATCCCCGTGTGAAAACGGTTCTGTAACTGAAAACCGCTTCTTACCCTGCCACCCTATTCCAGAACAGTCTACACTGCGAGGCCAGGGGAGCAGTTGGTGAACCACACCAAACGCTCTGTCTCAAGTTTAGCTCCAGTTTCATTCACGTATTCACTCATTGATTGGCTGCTGATGGATGGATGGATGAATGAATAGCTGAAATACTTTGCCAGTACTTGCATTCTCTTCCACCAGCACCAGAGAGATTATTGTGTTTTTCCCCTCATTAATGGGGCCACAGCTGTTTAGATATCTGTGTGTCTATGAACAGAAAACAGTGACGAGCAGGAGCCAAGGCCGCAGAACGCTGAACTGCTTCACAATGTTGCAGATACCATGACAACATCCACGGCTCGAAAGCAGAACAGGATGTCTGGAGTAGAAACACTGCAATGTTACAGAAAATCTATCAAACGAGGCAGCATTTCTCATGGGATGTGGGCTATTAGTGTGGTCGATACCCGTTTAATGAGGAGCAATTGTAACAATTAAGCATTAATGGCTACATCATACTTATCTGCCCTGATGCCGGCGTTGTTGAGTAAATTGCGAGTGGGCTTCACCTGCTGTTTCGTGTCAGAGTTGATTCTCTTCAAAACGCAGCCACCCATCATTCAAAACCAGGAGTGGTGAATCACTACGCATGTCAGGAGTCACACTGTCAACGTGAGCAAAGTGTGTATGTACTTGTCTATACTGCGAAGTTAGATTTTGCACTGTTGTTCTGAGCAAAACAAATCGTAGGCGTCACTTCAGGAAAAACACTCCTGAAATAAAAGACGTGTTTGCCTGCCGCTCCTCTGCATTAGAAATCCTTGTCAACACTACGGTGCGTTAAATATTTAATGTCCATATTTATGCAGTAAATGGTTATTTACAGCGAGCACGGCTGGCTTTGCTCAATCACCACAAAAGTACATTTGTGTTGTATGTCATTTGCAAGTTGCAGACTGCAGTTTGTACTAAAACTAACAATACTGGGAAAATCCTGCTGTATCCTCACTTTTTAATAATCACTGAGAATTACTGCCCGGGCTAAATGCAATGTTCTTTATTACAAACTAATTGCACCGATCTTATGTATCTGGGCAGACATTTGGTGGAGATAATGAGCTTTCTAGTCATTTTCATAGGTCAGTTTGTACTATCAGCACTGGCCTTTTGTTTTAACATAAAACCGAGTAGCACACTGCTAAACTAGACAGATGAAAATGGCACTAAGACAGAGATTCTTGATACAGCATCCATTTCCTCATGTTAATACGGTTGTATTGCTACAGGGCCAGATGTCCTATTCAACTGAGATGAAGAGATACTAAGAATAAACCCAATATCCTTAGTGCTTCATAATATCTCAGCATGCAAACGCATAAAGGAGTGCAGCATTTGAAATCCTGCAGCATGGCTCACATCACATGTGACGATCGTAGCGGCAGCTCTCGTCTTGAATCACAGGCAGAATTTGACGTCATCCATGACACATTAGTGGAAGTCAATATTAACTCCAGGTCCATCATGATCAGGCTATGCCTCCTTTTATTGTCAAGGCTTCAAGAACAACCTCCAGGGTCTCACATAGACGCAAGAAAGACATATTTACGACTGTCTTCAAAAAGACACACTCTAAAAGGCCGGTCAGGAAAACTCCAGGTGCCAATTCAGAAGGAGAAGGGGAGAAAACGACAGGTTGATTTACTAGTATGAGGACTGGACTCAGGGAACATGAACAATGTTTTAGCCTCATCTTCAGTGTAGTATGTGGACTAAGGTATAAAGAGGGGGGCCAGATCATTCCCTGGTCAGTGCGCAGCTGGCTGGGTACTCAGAGTTTGTTATGTTATGTGTAATAAACTCCACTTGTATCTAACTTTGAACTTCTCCAGTTTTTGACTAAGTATTACGCTAAAAGTCTGAGTTAGACTAGAATTTCAACAGTTTAAGTCATTTATTAAAGAAGTGTCTGTGGAGGAGATCCTATCCTTCATCTCTGGGCCGGAGGACAGAATTTCCCCACGACAGTATGTCGGCCCACCGTTGTTCCGACAAACAGGAGAGTCAAGAGGCCAGGTGTCCCATGTTCACATCACAGCTGTTTGCCGGCTTTCTGGGGTCATGGATTCATTTGAAATTGTTTTGGTTGGAGGGTGATGGTTTTTCTGCCCTTCCCTATGTGGAGGCTTTACATCACAGCCCGTATTAACATCAGAGGACCTTAGCCAGCAGACATGAACACACTTCCACTGGAGACATACGATATATGGAGGAGCTTACAGGTGTATACATCATGCTCACAGATGTACAACTGGTCCTCACTCTACAGTCCATCAAGTTTAAATCTAACTGGACTGGACGAGCCTTTGTCCTTCATAAGACAGACACTCCACTATGGCTTGAGGCCATAACACCCAGAGGGATCGTAGTTCAGTACATAAAGCACCTCCGATCCAGCGCAATTCCCTTAACCGAACTTTAACTCCACCGTTGCTCGGGTGACCAGGGTACGTCAAAGATCCATTAAGCTGCTTTCACATGATCAGCGGTAAAACAGCTGTGCGCTGGCTGTGCTGTTGTCCTATGGAGAGTGCGCTCAAAGTTCAAATTATTTCAACTTTGCCCTCGATCGCTGCTGACCTTTTAAAGCGTAACAAATGAGATGACAGCTGTATGAAGCGGCACAGGCTTAGGAGGGCAGATAACCATAGAAACAAAACTAACTAGCTTGCCTTCACCGCAAGGCTCTGCACCCGACCTCGCGGTGAGCGCAGAGAACATTTCCTATCAGGTGAAGGCAGCTTTAGGGTCAAGCAGTCATTCTACGCAGGGAGCTTTTTGTGTGCTTCTCATTCCGTGTATTTTTCAATGTCAGTCACTAGGCTTTCACTGGAAAACCCTGAAAGTGGAGTAAAAAAAGACAGGGGAAATGGAAGTAAAGTGGATTGTTACTACTATGATATAACATGTACCACATAGCAGGGTAAGCTTGACAACAAGGTTTAATAATCTAGGTTAGAAAAACTAATCAACAAAGGGAGCAGCAGTGTTTTTTTTATGACCTTTGCTGCTGCTGGCCTACAGTTTCACTATCCACAGGGGATTGTGGGTAAAGCAGCGAGAGATGACGGGAGGTGTCTTTCAGGATAGCACCACCCTGAGAAGGAAGAGGAAGTGACAGACAGAGAAAAAGAGAAAGACGAGGAGACCGGTAGAAGTCATTGCGAAAGAGACAGACCGAAAAAGACAAATGGACCGAGATGGGAAAAGCAGTCTATCTGTTAAAGCTAATTATATTAAATATATAAATTATTCATCCAAAAGTATCATCGCTCCATCTGCTCCACCAATACCGAAGAGATTTGAACAGCCTGTTATTAAAATATATTCACAAAGTTTAAATTTCTTACAAACAAATGACCTTTGGTTGTAAGAGAGGGCTAAATGGAGCACAGTCAGGCTCTGTAACCCCAATTTCCCTTCTGACATGACTGGCGTGTAACCCATTTCTTTATCCCTCCACCTGTCACACCCCGGCACCTCAGGGGTCACGCTGAAAAAAATGCACCATGACCACAAGATAAGGCAAATGGCACAGGAGCAATCAACACCATATCACTCCATCCATCATCATTTTCCTCTCTCTTGGTATGCCTTCCTGCCTCCTCCGTGCCCTGCCCCCTGACCTGGGCCATAAACAGGTGTAATGACACTCTGTAGGAGCAACACTGTGAACATTGGATTCCAAGGCTGAGAGCGAGATAACAGCTGAGCGACCAATCATTTATAAATCTGGTTCTGCAATACAGCAACTGGCTACAACCTTGGGTTTGACAACTAAAATGGATCGTGAACTGGTGGCACCCATAGAGCTGAGTTTAGCAACAGGCCAGAGGGCGTATGTAAGATGCAATTATGCTCCTGACCTTGGGAAGGTGTAGAGACAAGAACAGACGAAGAGTATGTGGTGCTTATTTTAAAAAATGTGAAAGATCACAGCTTTGTGTCAAAAGTATTTTTAAGATTTTACTTCACTGCAGTCCTTGTTCGACCTGGGTTAGGTGTGTGTGGACTGCTATGTGTTGCATTGTGTTTAATAGGGTGCCTGGCCAAGCTAAAAACTGCTCTACTCTGTGCACAAAACTCCTTTAAAAATAATTTATGTAAGCAATTGTGACTGTTTTCCATTTTATAATGGAAGGGGAAATGATTTTTGGCAATGTAACACGTGCCTTGTCAGCCTGTCAGTAAGACAGCAATCACAAGCAATGACTTTGTGCACGACAATCGCTTCATATATAGCTGGAATTGTGCATCAATTGTTCTCATCATCTTCCTCCTGCACCTCTATATGTCATTCTCCAATACAGACACAGAAATAGAGAGAAGATGGATATGATTAGGCCTCCAGTCCTCATCTGAATACATGATAACACACTCGGTATGTGTTCTTCAGTCTACAGCAGAGATGAGAGATGTGCAGGTTACTCTGAACACCTGGGACTAGATTCACTAATAGAAGCAACAAGGGCCACAAAAGAAAGACAATTTCTCATCGACCTGTTTACCTGCTGGGTTATATGGAGACGCACAGAAAACATGGCAATATGTTATAGAGGGATTTCTTTTTTTATATAATATTCAAATGTGACTTTCCAGAAATAGCTTATTGTCAGCTCCATCCAGTTTAGCTCTGCCTCGTGAATAATTCATTTTACAGGTGAGAATGAGCTCATCCACAGACTCCTACAGTGCTGCATCGGACGTGAAAAAAGATGCTAGAAAATAACACATTGTATATAGTCACATACGTCCACAGCCGTACACAACATCACACACTCGCACACTCGTACATATGCTGGTGACACGGACAGAGCTAGCCAATAGCCTACATTATGACCTAGATGGGAGAAAGGGGGGCAACGAGGAGACTTAAACACTTTTCTCTTTTTCTCTGCTGTCTCAGTGGAAGTGTAAGGCCCTCCTTCTCCGACACACTTAGCCTATTAATGGGGACTATTCAGAGTGTATGTGTGTGTGCGTGTGTGTGTGTGTATGTGTGTGTGTGTGTGTGTGTGTGTGTGTGTGTGTGTGTGTGTGAGAGAGCGAGACACGTTAATCCTACCTCCCCTGCCACCAACACCACGACCACCTCACCATCCACACCCGGCTCAGGCAGAGAGCATGCTCATTAAAGATAATTGTCCAACATGTGAGCCAGAAAAAGTCAAGGCTTCATGGGAAATTGCCTGCTGCGTTCAGGCATTTATCAAATGGGGTGAGCGGTGCAGGTTTCTGGGTAGAGAGGATGGGAATTGTCGTGCCATGTAAAGGCACAGTCCGCTGGAATAATGCTTTGCAAGGTTAAATTGACCAGTTTGAATTTGAGTGGACTGAGTAACTGGGCGAGTCTGATCTGGTCTAATCTGGGCCGGGCTGTTCTGTTGACTGTCCCCTGCTCAGCTCTGCCAGTCTGTACCCAGAGGGCCTGTTATTTTGGGAGCTCAGCTGAGAAGAGATGACAACATCATGGACTGCTTAAGCTGCTTAAATTTCCTCAAGCACTCCCAGTGCACCCTGGGATTGACACCCCTTGTGTTGCTACTGTCACTGTTGCTCCACCATGCATTGATTGCATGTTTAATTAAGGCATTGTGTTGCACGTGCACACGCAAAATCTACACGTGCACACACATGATTAGAAAAATGCTTCCTGTTTCATCATGTTACCTGATGGATGTGTGCGGATCAAGTAGAGTGCAAAACATGAGAACAAGTCAGTGAAGCTTGAAGATGAGAGAATCCCAGAAGGCAATAGAGAGGGGTGAGATGGGGTAATGCAGAAGTGAGGTGATGGAGGGATGAGTGCATGTGATGAAGAAGAAGATATACTTCATTGATCCCCAAGAGGAAATTCAATTTGCGTGTGTAGGGGAGGTACAAGGCTCTGATGACCAATTTATCTCTGCTGTAGAGGCTCTATTTATATCCAGTGTTTTTATATGATTGGAATAAAGCTATCTAATTTACTAGCTTCATGCATTATTTTGATGTTCACATTTTTGGTTTGGGGTGATACAAAAGAGGAAAGTGGTGAGAAAGGAAAGGTGATGACAAAAAGTCTAGAGCAGTTTTCAGAGGGTTATAGAAGTGGGCTTGTTACTGAAGCACTTACAGAAACATCATTGGACAGAGTAACATAAGTGATGATACTTTCTGTCAATAGACTGTCATTGGAATACACTTGAATCAGGCATCAGCCCCTAACTGCTGATGATCAAAACTGCACCTGCTGTAGTTCTGCACCGCTCCAAAGAGATTTGTAAATGTGTGTAACCAATACATATTCCTTTTTTTTTATTTTCTTTCTTGCCTGGCCACACAAGGGTTACATTTGAGTGGAGTCAGACAGTGAGATCAGTCACAGGTTATCTGTGCAGACATTGATCAGCATTCAGACTGCTGCTGGCTCAGACAGCATCCTACAGCACAGCACGCTTCAAAGTGGGAGAGAAGGAGAGAAAAGCAGAAAGAGAGCGAGAGAGAGAGAGAGAGAGAGAGAGAGAGGCAGAGAGAAACCCTCAGGCCAGAAGTGTCACTTGAAGTAACCTTGCAAGACCGCATACATGGGCCTCTGCCATGCAAACTCTAGTCAGCAGACTCTGTACATACTGTACATACAAAGCAGTCACGACACTCACAAAGGAGGATAATCAGACAGCTGTGTCCAGTGAGTGGGTGCTCGCATGGGTTCTCACTTGCATAAAAACGAACGCTCCTTGTCCAGGAAACCTTCTCATCAACATTCAAATGTAAAAATATATTATGCAAAGACAACACATATTGGAATATGGAATCTGAGATTGTTAGAAATCCTGTTACTATTCATTTCTAGCAATTTGAAAGCTGATGCTGTGCTTTGAATGAGAATGAGCGTGTGTAGATTATTCTGCGTGTTACCGCACGCTGTGACTTCTTCCACGCTAGAATATTCATTTATATACTCGTCGACACATGTGCATACAGTACACACACACTCGGACACGCACAATCTTTACATACTATGATCATGGATTCTATCAGACATGCACAGAGTCGAGCGTTTGTTTCAAGTAATGTCTTCGAAAGAAGCTAAGATTACCTGTCTGCTCTGCCTCCATGTTGTGTATTAAATGACATGAAGCAGCATCGGGCCCCCTAACTGCCCAACACTACCCAGACACAGCAGGTGGGAAAGCTATTAGGTTTGAACTGGCTCACACAACCTCGTGCCTCTGAAGGGTTTGCTTTTCCACATTCTGAGGTAAGGGTTCAAACACTGATCCTTCAAAATAAAAGCTTGGACTTCACTTTCCACTGCTATAATAGTCAGACTCGACACATGGCCAGCAGGGATAGGCTACCTATTACCTGACTATCTTACTTCTTTCCACTGCATGTGATGTGTACCATCCCCATCTATTTGAAACTACAATGCTAATAAAATCTTTGTTATATGCTGCAAAGAAAATACATTAATGGGGCTCAACAATAAGGACTGCTTGCCTGAGGCTATTTTTCCTTATAGCTTAAATGATTTATCTGTAATCAGAGCTGATTATTATTTTGTATTAATTGAGTATATTTTTTAAGCTTAAAGTGCATAAGGGGTTCAATTGTAGAAAGGTAGATTTTCTGAGGAGTATCAGCATCTTTCTTCTAATTGTATAATTCAAATGAATAAGTCTCCGATGTATAGCAGACCTGTGTTGTCTATAACCTGCACAGGAACCTTCGGAGTCCCCACACAGCTGCCTGTTCATAAGCCCAAAACGTGCTCGAATCAGCGACATGTACGACAGCCTCAGCACTGTAAGAGAATCTTGCCACCATCGGGTCATTTATCATCTATTTTTCTGCTTTCATCATCCCTTCAATCAGCAGGCAGAGTGCCGAGACACAACTACTCATTAGTAAGCAGCAGTGGGCAAGCGCAGATCGCTTTGCAAAGACAAACAACTTAATTAGTGGCGGCACAGCTTTAATAAGTTCAGCTCAAAAGAGTTTGGGAAAGCGGGTGAGAAGCATAATATCACCAGCACTGTAATTATGTCTGGACTAGATTTGGATTTCACATTTAAAGTGGCGGTTTACTGTATTTATGGTTCTCTCCTGGATGTCAACAAGCCAACAAGTGATGCAGCTGTTTATATTGTAATAACGTGATGTTCATGGGAATTCAATTATATGACATTCTTCTATACTGAGCAAGTGTACACAGCACATAGACAACCCTATTTATATACGTGTGTGTGTGTGTGTGTGCAGAGCGAATTCATGCTGCATCTTTCATTCAATTTGCGCTCGCAATCTGCTGGTAATTAGGGCTCAATTATTAAGGTAGTGGCTAATTATTCAATCAGGGACTGGGACTCTAACTCTTTCTTCACCGGGGTGAATGTATCTGAGAACAGCAAAGTGATGCTGCAGTAGAATACTAATTCAAATTCCAACACAAATAAGAAAGGTCACAATTCAGCTGCACAAACACAAACTTAAATTAGTGAATTGAATGCAATAGGAGCCAGATATAAACATCTAAGACATGTTTTCAACTGTGAGGTACACGAGGGGGATGCAAAGGAAGAGAGATGAGGCAAAGATGCATGAGGTGAAAAGGGAGAGGTGCTAGGTGTACTTGTGTATGGTGTGTGTGTGTGTTGTCTTATGCAAATCTAATGGACAATAAAGTAATCTGAATCTAAAAACAACAGGAAGTTATTGTAGTTTATCCCTCTGACTTTTCCCCTCCGCTCATCACCTCAGTCAGCAGTTACAGGCAGCACTGCTGGCTCAGACACACAGCTCATGAAGGCTTTTAAGGTACTTTAAAACCCTTAGCGCCTGCTACACTCATGTCTGATGTTCATTGCAAACGAATGATGAATCCGCTTAGAAACCATAGAAAAAAGGACGGCTCCTACTAACTGCAGAACTTGCCTGGTAGTCATCACATTTTTAAGTTTTCTTCAGTATGAAAGTAATCCAGTAGTGGTTGTTTGTACATACATTGGTACATTGCAAAAAGCAAATTCTGCATACTTTTAATGGTGCCAATTTGCCAAACATGTCAACAAATACAGGCTATAAAAAAAGTGGGGCGCAGCTGCTTTGATTAAAGCCCCCTGAGCTAAGATAATGAAATGCACTGGCATAGTAATTCACAAAAAGCATTGTGTGGACGTGTTTACGTTGAATTAATCTTAAAGTAAATTCTATAGGCTTATACACGCTTGTAAAGTAATGTGTTGCCATTAAGTTTAATGAAAAAAGCTGCTGAGCCGGTAGCCTGTCGCAGCGATTAGCATGTTGCTTTAGAATCCAGCATGGGTCAGGTCACTTTCAGCAGCAGGGTTAGTGGTTAACGCGGAGTAGGCAGCTTGGTTAGCCTGCTGGGTAAAAGGAACTAAGATACTTCCAAATGTGTGTGCGTGCATGTGTGTGTGTACTGTATGGGTGGGTGGGTATTACTTTGATGCTATGGCCAAGACAGGATAGAGACCAAGAGCCAAAGACAAGAGACCGGTAGAGCAACTCGCAATGAGACTGAGCAGCCATCTGTCCCTCAGAGCTTTACAGCATGAAGCACTGAGAAGCCACCCACTCAAACACACACACACACACACACACACACACACACACACACACACACACACACTATACACAATCTCCCAACACATTTAGCTGATGGAGCCAGTGCATTTATAGAGTAGCATGTTTGCTTCAACACTTTCTGAGTCTCTAGAATTGCACGCTGCTCTAAATCCTACTCTGAACATAAGCATCCCTCCATCCATGGATGAATGAATGAATGAAAGATTGACTGGATACATTTGACATAATACTATTAATGTCCTATATTTGGTTTGGTAGTAGATTGCCAAATTTGGTATCATCCAAAGTAGAGCATCTGCTGTGTTGACGCGTTACAGCTGTTTTCATCTGCACCAAAGAAAAGGGATTGTCGGGGGATGGGTGGAGGATGGATTTGCGCACCAGAAGCTGGTTGTGGAAAGGACTCAACCCGCCAGTGGTTCAAAGAAAATCTAATTATTTTTTTTTAATTCTCTTTCACTTTCCCGTGTCTCACAGCTAAGGAGCCATGCAAGTGTTTGTTTAACGGGTGTGATGACTGATTTTAGAGCAAATGCGAGGACTGCCTCCACAAAGTGTGAACAGCATATTCTGATCATCATGACGAAAATGCCCACAGGGTCCAAATACAGTTTCTCAGCAGACAAACTAGTTCACACCAATACGTACAATCCTGCCATAAAACTGTTGGAGCAGCATGGATGTGTAGAAGTAATGACGCTCTGTGGATTGATAGTGTTTTTAGAGGGTTCAGTTCAACGCTTTGCATCAGGAGCCAAACTGAAATATCAAACGTCTAACTTTATTCTCTTTTCTTTTTACAAGGATGTGCGTGTTTTCACTCGTGACATGAGCATGATGGCATGAACTATAATTAGTGCATGTGAGTGTCTACAGATGTTCATATTTCATAAATTATTCATTCTCCAGTGTGAATATGTTACGTTTTAGCTGCATGAAACCGGTTGTGGGTAAGATTACTCCTTATTGTTTTCTAGGCAATTTTAACCATTGATCATTTTTCTGTCAATCAACTAATTGATTAAGGGACTAATTGTTCCTTTTATACCACATACATATACACTCACAATCATACAAACATACTGTATACATATATATATATATATGTATATATATGCACAGTGCAGCACACAGAATGCAAACGAAGAAAATCTGGGCGATAAACAAACACCAGATGCCTTCTATTCTGATCTACAGAGTACAGCCAAATACAAAGATAGCCCTTCAAAATCCTTAGAATACACTGCAGACCAAAGAGAAAATGCACACACACACACACACACACACACACACACACACACACACACACACACACACACACACACACACACACACACACACACACACACAGGCCTATAAACGTTTAAACACAGAGCATCATGTGAAAACAAGAGCCATCTCAGACTGCTGGATGGGGGTTGCAGTACATTTCCTTCGCTGTGATACAAAGGTATTTGTGCTATTAATAGTACAACAAAGATTGAATGTTCTTTTTTTTAAGAATGTGCGTGTTGCATGAAGCCTGGGAGAACAAATGACCAATTGAAAAATGAAACACGGGGAAAGGTCAGAAGTCGTAAGCAGGACTGAAGCTTTTCTGCTCTTTTGAAACGACAAAGACGGATATTAGAATGAAACTGCTACGGTTACTTTAGAAGGTAATTTTTAATTTTCCACTGTAACCTTTAAGCAAAGCTGAGGCATTTTGTTGTTATTGCGTGTAACCTTTACATCTCGCCTACAGCACTGTTCATCTTCTTTATGGTAGCCAGTTCTGCTGTTATGGATTACTGTTAGATCACTGACTGACTGCCATCTCTCTCTATCTCTCTCTCTCTCTCTCTCTCTCCTTCTCACACTCCCTCTCTTTGTCCCTTTGCTTCTCTCTGTGTGTGTGTACTGCAGTGTAGGCAGAGACTTGTCTCGTCTAATTACTTTGAAAATGATGTGATCATTCACCACAGAGAATCTCTGATGACGTCTGACAAAACAAAAAGAAAAGTTTGTCAGGTGGGAAACTGAAATCGCACTGCAGTCGAGCTAAAGGTCTACTGACTGCGAGGTCAAGTTGAGATTTGTGTAGAAGTACAGCACCAGTGTATCTTTTAAATAAGCACAATTCAGAGCAAATAAGAGCCGTCAGTTTGTGCCCACATGAGCTACGGTATGTTAGCTTACCCTGATAGAAAGCTAAAAAGATTGCAGAACTTGGTTTCTTATTTTGGAGCTGTCTCCGCCCATAGAGGAGGGCCTACTAAAACATTATGAAACAAAAATCATATATTTTAAGTCATTTGGTGGATGGTAGAAATATGTTTGGTGGCAGACAAAGGAAAATAAGTATTTTTAAGACTAATTTAGTAATAGAATAAATCGCAAGCAGTAGTAACTGAATACTGTCAAACACCTCAAACACATCAAGAACCAAAAACACACGGACATGCTCTAAACACCAGACCACAGATACATCTGTAATGTGTCTCCAACCCTTCTACCATCACCACCCCCAGAGGACCGCCCATTTACAAGTGCCACACCCCTAATGAAATGTGTCTCTGAACAGACTCTGTCTCTCGGGCTCAGAGCGTACTGTATGTTTGTGTGTGTGTGCACACGTGACAGCGTCACAGCGCTGCAGCCTCCAGCGCATCAACAGCGCATGTTCTGAAGGCATCTTGGTATCCACCCCCATGACTGACGACTCCCGTGCTTATTGGGGCTTTGTTGCCGTGGCAGCGTCTCATTATGTAAATGATGTCTCCCTGATGAGAAGGAGGCAGGCGCAGCCGCGATGTTCACTGCTTCAGACTGTGTAAAATTGGCTTCAGGGACCTGTGGAGGATCGTTGCTATATTTAGCACTCATCTTAACAATGTCTTTATTCCCCATTCTTTCTCACGTTTAACACTTGCATCATCAGTTTCACACGGGGAGTGCTACAATTTGACTTAAAGGAAACACACAAACGCACATAAAGGCACATTTCATTTGACATTTATTGCTTCATATACTGTCATTTAAGCCTGTCGCCATATTATCTGAATTCCTTTTATCTTCTTCTCCCTGTTGAATATGCCGCTCTGAATGTATTAACCTTCCGTCCATCCTGTGTCCTCATCAATGCTGGTATTAATGGCTTTCTGCTATATATCATTTTTCATATTCCAACTCAAGAGAAGCCGATACTAAGTGCCTCGGTCATTCCAGACATTAAACATGGCCCAAAGATGTGAATCTATACACAACGTATATACGACTTGGCAGCGGGTGCAGTTATTTATGTATATATGTAATATTCATAAGTATTTCAGCTGTCTTGCGTCTATCTTCATTATAGATCTAATATATGCTTAGTTTGTGTTGACACCTGGAAGCTCTTCCTTCCTGTATCCTGAGCCTTCACTCTGTGTCCATACCTTCATTCTAATGGAAAAGCTATTTTGAGTGAGTGACCCAGAGGTCAATATGGTCAATATCATTAACCTCCAGAGTGCACGCAGCTTGGAGAAGATAGGGGGTCAGACCCTAATTAATGAGCACTGATTGCTTACTCTACCTGAGGCTTCCAACTCCTACAGTAACTACTTCTTCTCAGCCTCCCAACTCAGCAGGTTACACAGCAATGCTAAAGCTTAACTCCTATGCAAATTACTTTCATATGCAACTGTTTGGCATTAGCAACAACATTTTGCAAATGCTTTTCAGTTAGAAACTCCTGTAAATGTGGCATGTTGGTATAGTTGAGATTTTGCAACTAAACCCACTTGGCAAAGGTTGGAAAAGCATCGTGGTCCTGGTTAAAATACTACATCGCTGGCTAACATCTCCATTCCCACAAAACCTCATTTCTAATACAAAGTAGTGTCATTTGAGTCTAAGACTTCTTTGACTGACTGTCTTCTTTGCTTTCTCCACGGTGAGACCTGTCGAGGTGGAACGCTGATGCACGTGAGGCCCTGTTTGTAACTTGCTTGTGAAACGAGCTGCAGGATTGGGGAAGAGCAAGAAGCAGGTAATCCTGTTAACTGTTCTCTGCATGTTTTCCGAGGACAGACGGTGATTTGCCGTTCCGACGTCTTCCTGGTGAATCATTGCTACAGAGACTACAGCCTGGCTCAAAGTGAAGAAACTGCCAATTACTAATCTGCATTCTGCTCAAGCCAGAGGAAATCATTTGCCCTTAGCATCAGCACCACGGAGGCCTTCTGGCCAGGCAGATGCTCTCTCTCAGGCCTGCTCCGTTCCAGCCTGTAGCTCCTGTTTATTACCACTGGTCTTATCGCCTCCCTTTCTTACCTCGCCTTAATCCCCTTTTATCATTTTCACCAACTTTAATTAGTTCATGTCCAGAGCAGCCATTAATCCTGAGCTTGATTTAAAACACAGAATCCAGCAGGCCATACAACCTTTGTACACGACTTGACTTTGCTCACAAATATTGCACCGGTGACGCTCCGGCCAGAAAACGCCCCTCTCTTCCATCTTTACCTCGACACTACGGAGCTTCTGTCTCACCATGGCTCTGTGTTCTGCACTTAATTAGTCTCGCCTGTAGCAAACATGACATGTACTTGACATCTGTGGCGTGCAGCTTCAGTAGAAATGCATGCAGCACATACTGTACACAATCTAAATGTGAACTCAGGCAGGTGTGCATTCTCACAGACAAATGAGTCAGTGCTGCCACATGCTCCGTTGAACAGATGAGATCTTTCCTTCATCTCGGAGGGGCTAAAAGCATTTGATATGCGTTGAGCCCATTAGCACTCAGAGCTGGATTGTCACACGCCTGGCAAAGGTTTGGGGACGAATTGATTCAGCTTGCCATTTGACATCTCCTCTATGCGAGTGTAAGAGAGGAAACGGGACGACATCATTAAAGTGTGATCTCTTCAGAGCAGCGGTGGAAAGCAGACCAGATAAAGATATACGGTACTTAGAGACATTTTCTGCTGATGTCATCTTTGTTCAATTAAGCAGATAATCAACTGGGAAAGCGGTCGTGTCCACCGCTTCCTCATCCCTGCACCAGATGAAGACTGCTAACCCCAGTTAGGCTTCTAGGTATTAACATATATGGGAATCTGTTAGTATGTCCCATAAAGCTGATGTCAGTGTAAAGCCTTTTGTGACATAGTTTTGAATGTGCTGGGAAAAACCAAGTCATTCCCACGCTGAAATATTTCAGTGTTCCAGCTCTGTGGAGAGACATTTATTTTTATCGGGGCAGTTTGACACACATAACCACAATTACAAGGGATTATCTTTTAGATGGGATTAACTACTGTAGCAGAGTGCATTTCTGAAAGTAAAATGGCAGTCAAAACCAAACCACAGGTAGTGTGTTCATTCCACACCTGAGCGCTGACCTGCACCATCATTTTAGATGAAAGAATTCAAGTGTAGAAATGACATTCTCATCATCAGACATGGGCCACAGGTAGTGTAAGTCTGAAGCAGACCGATAAGAGAGGAAATCATTTTTATTACAGTGCCAAGTCAGTGTTTAGCTGCAATGAAATCCACTTCAACACTGAGCAACTGACACTAAATCTCTGAAATGTATTGTTGAAAGAAAACACAACAATTTCTAAAATATGTTTTGTGCATCAGTTTTTTACATCAAGAGTTTTGTCATGGCATTAATGTCCCTCACAGCTATAGTCTCACTAATACACATAACCACATCTGCAGCTGTGTCTGTATGTACTGTATTCCCGTATTTGCGAAAGAGCAGTGAGATTCGGCGGAGAGCCAGATGTTTTAACATTCATGGCCATTTTGTTAACGAGGATTAAAAGCCTTCAGTTCCTCTGAGTGACAATATTTAGAGAGGAAGCCAGATGATATGAGCAACTTAATGTCTACCGAGAGGAGTATTAGCACATCGGGAAATGACGAGAATAAAAAAAAGAAAGATGACTGAGGAAGAGAAAACGCTACGCAGGGTAACGGTGACGTGTTTGCACTGGTTCCGTGGCATGGCAAATTAAAACAGAGGCAGGCATGTGATGTCCCAGTAGGCACTGATACATGCAGCTCTGTGGATTACCAGACTAATGCACCAGAAGAGTCAGGTATTTAGAGATTGTAAGGGCAGAACACTCCTGGCAGTGATGACGTAAAGCCAGAGTGTGATTCCATGTCAAAGTCAAGAGACATTAATAGGATAAAAAAATGTGTTTTGTGTGAACATGTCAGACGATATGTATTTCACCGCTTATTGATCAATAACTGACCACTTCAAACTTCAACCAACTCCTCTGATGTGGTTGGCACACTTAAAAGAACAAAACTTTTTTTTTTCCAAAGAAACAAATTGTACAAAATCCAACAGAACCAGAAGAACCAGTCACAGGCCCCGCCCCCCCCCCCCCGTGCCACTCAGAAACCTGAAGTGACAGAGGGATTTAAGACCGGGGCTCTCAACATTCCCAAACAGCGATCAGCGTGCAAGTCAGCGATGGAGAGTGGCAGATCTCTGATGCGAAGCGAGCCAGCTTCCTCCGGGCAGTGTGGCCGGATCTGCGTCACTACCAGGAAAGCATCTGACAGGAGACAGCTCCACCACCCTGACACCACGACGACTTCCAGAATAACATGTCCTCACAATCCCTAGTGTTTACTTGTGACTTGTGATGTTTTTGTTGAATTGAGTAAAATATTAAAAGTATTTTAATTAAGTACATATATATATATATATATATATATATATATATATATATATATATATATATATATATATATATATATATATACATATAGTAAGACTGTTAGTGAGTCAAATCTAAAGAGAACATACCACTGCTTAGTTTGTGCTTCCATCGCTTTTGCATCAGGGAATCATGATATACTCTGTTAAAATGGTTTTATGTGACAAGTAGCAGTCCAAAATGTTCACTGTTTGGATTGTACAGTCACTAAGAAGGATATAAATGAAAAAAGGCTGAACTGAATTTTGTAATAGTATCTTAGAGAAAAAAAATAATAATTTTAAGCTGACCCTGTCAAAAAGCAGGAAATCCTTTGAGCTTGCTGCGTTCAAGATTTATTTGCAATCATTTTCCAAACCCTGGGATTAGAATTTGAGGACCCCCCCCCCCCCCCCACTTGAAAATCTCCTAAACTATCAGCTGAGCTCACACACACCAATGTGACCGTACAAAAGACTGCTGTAACCTGTCGGTGTATGCACTGCAGGGTGTGTGCATTGACTGCTGGTCACAGCTGACAACAGAAACTTGGTAACTTTTTATTCATGCAAAAAGTTTCAATGTATTTTTTTTTAAATGATAATGATATATTTTCACACCTGCAACTTTAATTCTGCTTAACTGAAATTCCAGGCAACTACTTGAGCATGTCCACCACTGAAGATGTCTTTTAAACATTCGGTGTGAGATGTCGACTAAAGCGAATGGTGCAGATTTAGGCTACATATGAAATTGTTTCCTAATAAAAAACAATGGCCAACTCCTCCCTTGATCACGTGCTGTTCTCTGAGATCCAGCAATAAGGTCAAAATATTAAAACAACACTGTAGTGGTTTCGCCGTTGAGGTTGGAGCAGGTGTCAGGGCTGTGGAGGACTGAGCTGTCTGCATTGTGATTAATGAAGCAGCTCTCAACTCCTCTCTGGACATCTATTGATTAAGTTCTGCGGCTGGTCCTGCGCTGAATTAATCTGCCCTGCAAATATGCAAGACTTATGCCTTTTAGCTCGGCTCGGACTTGCAATTTGAGGCGGACATGAATCCACTGGCTGACACTCGCACCCTAGAGTGGAGTAGTCTATCAATGCACTGCACTGTGATGAAGTGTGAGCAGAGTGGCAGAAGTTCTTTGCTCACCTGAATGTGGCATTTATGAACTATCTGCAAGAATTGCATACGGGAAAAGTGATCATAAAACTATACAAATGGGCTTTCTTAAACTGAAACTGTTCAACGTGATCATGGCTCTTAGGTTAGATTGTATTAATGTCATGAGGCCAAACAGTTAGAGTCAAGATGTCTGCATAAAGCGATGCACAAATGCATCTATGCAGCTCTGCACAAGGGGTTCGTCTAGCAGAGTTTTCAGGCTCTTGAAAGTTGTAAAGCTGAGAGAATGTGTGCGTCACGCGTTGACACATCACTTTGTCTGCACAGTTTAGCTTCACGTGGACAGGGGGCAACTAACACAACGTGATTCACTGGTGTTGATACTTGAGCTCCGCTACACACCACCTCCCTCTGCCCCACCATGTCTCTCTCTCTGTCTCTGCATACTTTCTATTTCACATGTGCTGCAACACGACGAACTATGGCCTCTCTGACTGAGCTGCAGAGGAGAAACAGAACAGATTACTGTCACAACACTGATCTGAAGTGACAAAGTGATTCGATCCTGTACTGTGCCGTTTTAATGGCGACCAAAGATATCTTAATTCAACATAATATTATTTTAACAGAGAGGTAACTCCTAGTTTTCTTTCCATCCATCCAATTTCTATTCTGCTTGTCTTTCTTTTTCTAACGAACAACACCTTGTGTCAAAGAACCTTTCTAAATCTGCTGTTGGATTATGTTGAATCAGCTTTAGTCGGGTGTACATGTTCAGAGAGCTTGATATGTGGTAACTGAAGGTCAGGCTCATAAACAGTAGACACAAAGTTAATATAATTATGATTACATACAATAATGTGTCATTTTAGCAGCCTGGTAAATTGGCAGAGATAGCCGAGACACTCTGGATCGATACCCCAAGTTAATGAGGGTAGATGAGAGGAAATGTCGAGTCTCTCTCCAGCTCTGAATAGCAGTCAGAAGCTTCTGTCGGCCAACAGCTTGCAGAAAACTAAAACTGTGGAGATGGCAGGTGGTTCCGGCTTTAATGGACTGTTTCCTTAAAATAATTTGTGGGACAGGTGGTTGCCAACGTTGGCAGGGTCAGAACTGACCCACCCCCTCCTCCTCCCGTGCAATTCCCTGCTCTTGTGCCATTCACGCCTCTGATGGAGGACAGCTGTCAGCATGTGACCCTCTCACCGATGCAGATAATAAACTGCAGTTTAGGGTTTTTTAGTTTTTTTTGGAAGGCATCAGAGCCACCCCAGTGTTTGGCTCTCTGCTGTGCATCTATAAAACTAAACCACGCTTTGTTGAACATTCTTGGTTAGGGTGAAAGATGTTGTTTTTTTATCTCATCTAAGAGTTTTGGAGATGGTGCTGCCCTTAGGGCTTAAATGAGTCAGACATTCACACATGCCATTGATTTCCAGCGGGAGATGAGAGGCAAAGTTGCTGTGGAGGTTAATCTTGAAATCAATTCCTTTGAGCATATTTGGCCCGCTGTATTGTCAGCACGACATGCCTTTATAGCTTTATAAGTAAGTGTTTTATACATTTGTCCTGCACCACGTACAAGAAAACCTTGAATTCAATAGAAGGAGAAAGCTCTGTACCAGATTTAGCTATTTGCTAAAAATAATGTTTCTAAATGATCAGGATAGATGAGCCTGAATAAATGTTGTCATCTCTAAGATTGAGAAGTTTGGTGGAGGGGTTCTTGTGGATGCACAGTAATACATCAGGAACATAAAAAGGAAGACATCAATCAGACTTATTATGTAATGTATTATATGCATAGCTGTCTTGTATTTTTGTCATGGCCGTTGGTTGTTTTTTTATATTCCTACTGAGTGTGAGGAAATGCAGTAAATGCAATTCTGGAGGATAAAACCGCACATGGACGGTAAGTTAAATAAATGTGCAACTAAAGGAAAGTGTGTGCACACAGGCTATATTTAGAGTAGGTTACCATGACTGTATGTACCATTTATAGTAACATCAACAGGCCCACATCATCACTGGTAGCAGTGCTGCCAAAATAAGCCAATTAGGTTTATTGATTTGTTGTGAGCACCTTAAACTGAGCCGGGACCTTGACAACAAGGGGATCCAATTAAATTGCTATACTGTAAATAAACAGGAAGGCTGCAACTGGCAAGCTGCCACAGTGTAGTGTAAGTTATTATATTTCACTCAGGAACACTGTGTTTATTCATTGACCAGAGAGATAGCTCTATAAAAAGTCATGAATGCTGATTACAATAAAAGCTAAAAAAAAGACAAAGGACTACAGTCTGAGCGTTGCATATGAATTTACTGACGCAATAAAACTACGTCATTGTTAACGGCCATGTGATTCATTGTCTGATTTTTGTAATTGTTCAAGAGAGAAATGAGCACCAAGACAAAGGTGCAGTGATGTGTGTGTGCCGGTGCGTAAAGTGTCGTGCACACGCCCGGTGGAGATGGAGCGGTAACAGTGACTAGTCCCCGCCAGGTTTCTCTGGCAACCCTGTCTCCGCTCCGTGTCCATGGCAATGGCTAGGCATTTTACTTCATTTTTTTTCTGAGAGGTGATGGAAATTATATTACACACGTCATAGGTCATAAACTCAAGCTACGAGAGCGAAAAGGCTCCGCGCGTCATGATTGTACAGATGTGACGAGAATGTGCGAATCAGAATGCGGACAAAGGTGCGAGCGAGAAACACAAAGGGACATTTCAACAGGATGCCAGTGACACAATGTGATGTCACTGGCATCGTTTCAACGTTATAATGTTTACTTTTAATGTAAACATTATTTTAATTCTCAATCTGCGACCCTGTAGCCTACCGGTCTGCCCCACATTGGTTCTTAAGCTTTGCCCTTATTGTCTCTGTTTTTGACGATCACCAAGTCAATGCAAGTAAAGCATGTGATCTCAAAGCAACACATCGTGCAGCGTGTGGCCTACTGTAGCGACTGCTGAGATCTCAAACAGCAACATCCACACGCACCGTGCTGGGAATGGCAGGCTCACCATCCAGTGGCTGCTATTGTTTCCAGTCTAACCTCAAAGGGTGATTGGAGCACCGTGTTGGGGACGAATGAGTGCATGGTCGCGTTAAAACCTGTGATTTAGGGGAAAAGCAGTCAGTGCAAAGGCAAGGCTCGCCTCTTACCCTTGGAGGCATCCTTGTCTTCTTTAGGCTTCGCCACTTTTCCGCTCATAGATCCCAGTTTGGATGTGTAATTCCCGATTTAGACAAGAATCGAAATCCTTTTAATTGCTGACTGTCCTCAATGAAATCCTTACCACAGGTTCCAGGTGCTGAGATAAGGTTTCTGTGGAGAGAGAGAGAGACACATGTATCAGAAATGTTCCTGTCATAAAACAATTATAGCAGCGTTTGGTTGTTAAAGCAGGATCATATAACGAAACAATAGACCGTGGGAGGTACCCGAGAAGCAAGGTGTTATTGGATATGCATGGTAATTGGATGTCAATTGAAACGTCCAACTATTGATGATCTCTGAACACACGAACGACAAAGGTTTCAATAAACACCAAGAATCAGCCTCATGTGTGTGTGTGTGTGTGTGTGTGTGTATCTTTGCACAGCAGTGTTTGAAAACCACGCGTTAACCTACCTTATCTCCTCCACGTTTTCTGCTACATCAATGCACATTGATGAAAGGAAATGCTCCCACCACGAATCCCGTTATGTTGCATACAAAAAATCACGACCTGCTCTACTGGGACAAAGGAGAGGCGCGAAAAGCTGAGAAATTAAGCGCAGGTTTTTTTCCCAAGAGGTATTTAATCAACGTTGAAAAGGAAAAAAAATAGAGGTCAAAACATTGACAAACACACCCCGGGTGGAGAAATATCATCCAGTGTAGCTTGAGCGACCAGGTTTTCTTGTCTGAGGCTTTTCCTACTGACGAGCTGTGCTCCTCTAAACGCTCGTCAGGCAGAATCAACAGGATACACAACGTGAGAGCGCTCCCCCCGTTATAGCGCCAATTCACACCGTGGACATTTGTTTTTTTTTTACTTCTGTGGCACCGCTGAGATGAAAACGACCCCCCATTCGTAAATGCAGTCAAGTGTGTGAGCTGTGTTGCCGATGTGGTGAAGAATTAAAGCAGGAGGTTGTGCTGCATGTTGCACACCATCTTGCTGTTGCTCTCAATCAGTTGCCTTTGCAGAGCTATGCGTCATCCCATTCACATACAGCTTGCGCATTTACCTCTTATATGATCTGAGGTGATTTCTTTGACTTTATAAAATGCAGCGAGATGTCTTTTGCAAGGGATAAAAGTATAAAATAGAAAACCAGAAGATAATAGATGTTCGTGTTAAGCAATATAGATTTATTAGACGGTTTAAACGGGGAAACTTATCGAAATTGCATCAAAAGCTAAATATATACAATAATAACATGTGCATACAGTAAGTGTATAAGTCATTTGTTGCATATATAGATAGACACTGCTACTAGTGTTAAGCAAAACAAGATCACTGCAATCACTTCAACTTGATAAAAATTAACATTAAAATTGTGAAAATGAAAACTTAGTTCAGTTTGGGTATGAATCTGCACACTTAGCAGGTGCTGAAAAGTTTTCTACTGATGATGTGGGAGAGCAGATTTGGGAATATCAACCAAAAAAGGGTCCTCATCTTGTAAACACAATCAAATAAATAGAAATAACTATGTGAAAGTGGCCTAATAAATAGCTTGTTTTCAAAGTATATCAACAGATTATCTGATACCACTGACCAGGTAGCAGAGGAATGTACCTGTTTCAAAAAGTTGACACACATTCTGGCCCAATCAAAATAGCAAAACAAGACAATACAAGACAGGTTCTCCCATCATTTATTTTGACACAATTAAGGACTATATATTCCATAATATTACGCAGGTGTGCAATGGAAAGAAGCAACAATCAGTTATCAGTGTTTGGTCATCGGGCCACTCGGGTCGGTTCACCCAAATTACAACTGTCAGACTTTCTTTTTTAGTCTTTCTTGTATCCCACCATACAAAATGTTTTGGGTTTTATTTGCCTGTCTGACTCCAAAGATTAGTGTCGTCCTCCCTGTACAATGGAAGTGCATTTAAATTCATTTGTGAGCTTTGAAAAGTCAACACAAATATGTTTTTTTTTTTCCAGAAACAATGTTCTGTTTGCCATGGATTATCTATAGACCTCACTGTAAACTGTTTTATTGGAAATAAGAAATAGTTTTTTCTTACCTTACCTAAAAGCTACACCTCATCCTTCAATTTCAATCGCATCGAGCCATCCAGGTCCAAGTGGTGAGAAAGCAGAAAATCAATTGTCTCTAGAATAATTCTAATTCTGAGTTTTAATTCGTGTCAACTGTCATCCAGAAGCCGTAGTGCAATCCCAGTCTGATGTTTGTAGGCTTTGTGTCTCATCTCTTGGCCCTGCAGGTCTGTTAGCACTCAGTGGCAGCAGAGAAAAGGGACCTGCAGGTTGAGGGTTACAAGATCTATACAGTTGCTATTTTTAGAAGAAACAAGACTCCTTTCAAACTTTCTTCGCACGCTCAAATCTTCCCGAGACGTCTAAGGCAGATTTGTTTCAATGAGTGGCTCGGCCTCGAATGGTCAAATTACGGTTTAAAGAAGTTCTGTTTTATTACTTCTTTCTCTAAAGTCATTAAGACGAATTCAACTCATATTCAGCTTAATTGTAAAGCCACCAGGATTCCTGGTATTTTAATCTTTTTACATTGTTGAATTGTTTCTGTCATACTGTAAGCAGTAGACTATAATGAATATAAAACCATCCAATTTAATCTCTACTATGTATCTGGAATTTAAATTAAACAACATTCACGCAAATATAGACTGGTTATTAGCCAATAAAAGTTCACAAAATGGTATTTAACAGTATGTGCAGATGTACTTTATTTATCCCTTGTTAAATATTTGTGTATATATTTTTGTATATTTATTATTAACAGATGACCGTCTTCATTTGCTGTTTGTGTTTGTATTTAGGTTTAGATATATTCCTGATTGGTCCCGGTGGTTATTGCCATAAGACAGCTGAGTTCTTGTCCATGGGCCTTTTTATTGTTATTAATTCATCATTTAAAGCCAAGGAAAACGCTTAAATACTGATTTATGTTCTTACTGTTTAGAGTGCTCGGTTAATTTTTTTGTTGTTGAAGAAAATGTATTGATTTATTCCTTTTTCTTAAATTATGAGCTCTGACTGAAAGGATCCAGGAGCTGAGGGGTCAAGGAAGTAACTCTGGGGGGGGGGGGGGGGGGGGGAGGGGACAATAAGTGCATGCCTTCATAAAAGATGCAGTCCCCCACTTAGCATACCCAAACTCACATTATCACACATACACAAACACACACTTGCAGATCATACACATATATACACATATATTAAATGAGCAATGAGTTTCATCTCAGGGAAAGTTTGTATTAATTCATATGAACATTTATTTTTTCATCATTATATGTATAACTTGTTATTGAGTAGTCTCAACCAGGACATTTTTATATTATAGTAAATTAATCTTAAACTGCTTAGCCTAAATTTAACCACACAATTTATATTCCAAACTTGACCACACTAAGCTGCGGTATTCTACTACAACTTTCCATGGGATACAATGCTGAATACGAGGTTTTGCAGGATGCATAACATAATTAATAGCGGTGAAAACATGTACCACAGGTCCTTCAGTGTTGAGCTGGCAAAAATATTGACGGAACAAAGTCAAGGAGTTCATGAACAAGCGGTAATGGAAGGGAAGGTTGTGTGGTCAGGAGATATTTGACATTACACATACACTGGAAACCATTTCACAGGCGTGTGGAAAGGACGTAGAGCTCTTGTGCTTGTATGTTGGGAATGAGTGGGTTAGAGACAGTGTGAATGTCAGTGGGTTATGTTCCCACTGTGTCCATAGCCTGTGGCCCCCTCTGACCTTTCCAGCAGGGCTTCACTGTACAGAGCTGTTTCCCCCCCTGCAGCCCAGTTGGTGCAGCACAAACAAACTCCTGACTCACACTCTGTCACCTCTGATGTCACATCACAGGCCGTGGACACCAATGTCACAGAAAAGCCCTGAATCACTTGTGTTTGTCTGCTGATTGCAGGATTTCTGCTAGAATGCACGATCACCTTATGAAACGTGTATTAAAACGTTCTCATAAGAGGCCTAATGTTGTTATGGAACCTACCCGATGATCATGTCAAATCAACAAATTGCTATTTCGACTTTTTAAACATGAAGATTTACATTGACTTACATGGAAATGTGTTCTAAAAGATACTCTTCAGTTATTATTGTAGCATGCATGCACATGTATTACATTCGCAAATTTCCTTCCAATTCACGGTTGATGTTTTGAAAATCTTTAAATTGTGTTTTTGACCATTGATTGTTAATGTGTGTGAGGAATATCTTTCTTGGCAACAAAAAAAGAAACTTTAAGATCTCAGCATTCATAAAATGCACAGGCCTACAGTAGCCAGTGTACATTGTCCAGTAGATGTTAGTAAGAGCTCTTCAGATCAGATTATATAGATGTCATGAACATGAACGTCTATAAAATCTGGATCAGTTCTATAAATCATTGTTAGGGAAGGATGGTGAGGTTGTCGGAGAGTAACTATTGCTCAAATATTGTGCAGCAGGGTTACTCGTCTGCCACTGTTTGTTGATGTTAGCTATATCAAGCTCTGAGTGAGGCTGATAAGGTAATCAGGCTGGTTCTGTTACAGGGTGGATACAAGCTGAGGTCGACGACTGTCTGTGTCTGTATTTTGTGTAATATGGAGGAGATTTATCACTTCTGTCTCTCACTCAAAATGTGCCAAAAGTTACATGAATCTCTACGTCTCCACGTTTTAACATTCACTCTTAACAGACAGCTGCATGTTCACTAATTGTAGATGAAGTAAATTGTGGATTTATCCAGTTAACAGAGAACATGGAAGCTCTAAAGATGTCATTTACTCGTTCATACTTTGCTATATATAGGAAGTCGTCATAAGGTTAGTAGGTTAAGATTATGCAGCATTCTGCAGGAGAGGTCAGTGCCATGTGTGATGGGCATCAAGCAAAGCAAATCAAATATCCACATGGTGTCATGATGAATGAATATACTGACTGATGGCACCTAATGCAGCATTATAAAAGCAAAGGACTTGAACATGAAAATGAAGGCCATGGAAGTGTTTGTGTATCTGTGTCCACTCGTCTATGTGTGTGTCTGTGTGTCATAGGCTCACACATAAAAGTGATGGATTTCATCAAACACTACTTGCAGGACTGCTGCACCTGCTCATTTATATCGGAGCTTCACAGAGGCTCACTGACCTGTTCCAGAGGTCAGAATGGGGTCAGCAAGTTATTTCAGAACTAAAGAGGTCAGGGTCGAAAGGTGAGACAGGATGTCATATTTCTGTCACGTCTCGCTATAACACAGCACATAATGGACTTGGCAGCTCTCCAGACGACATTTTTTTATATCTTTCATGCCACAGAGTCAGGGTGTATTTCCACTTTGGGACAGATGATCTACATGTATTTGGGTGAAGCTGGCACTGTGCCTTTTGCCTCTGGTAGGGAAGTCTTCATCATTCCACTGGCAGGCGAGTTATTAGCACCTGAAGCATGTGTTATTATGTAAAGTTGGAATTGGTTTATTATTATGAAAAATTCATTTGACCCATTTCCACCTCATTGGCTTCATCCAATGTAGCTTTTTGCAGACTCATGTTTGACATTTAGCAAGAAAACAGTGAGCTTCACGGGCACTTTCTGACCAGGAGGGATGGCAGCTCCACTTTTCATTAACGGTGGCTGAACATCCCCGAGCCGGCAGCGTCTGTCAGCTCGGCTGCATCACGGCTCACAGAACCAGGAGTGGACTTGAGCTCTCATTTTTCTTTTTTAGGAACTCATAATAGTACTGTGTTTCTGGGTCACTATTAGCGTCAGTTAGTGTGGCAAATTACATACAGTATACTCCTAGGCACTGCATTCTTTTCCCTTAATTCATCTTCATTTGTCGCACATACAGTTGCTTTAAAGAAAATCGTTTTGGATGGATAAACGTGCACCCATAAATGATGCTTTTGCAAATGTAGCTTAATCTATGAACTAATTAGACCAAGCATTACTGCCTACACTTACCTGGTTTAATACGTTCTACATGGAATCATACCAGAGTGAAAATACAGTCAAGTCACTATCAAGATATGACATTTTAAATGATAAATAATGTTGTGATGTTTACATCTACTTTCATTTCCAGTACAACTAAAAGTGCATCATGAATATAGCCTTTGCAGCATGTACTATATATATATATATATATATATATATATATATATATATATATATATATATATATATATATTCCTCCATTTTTACGTTTTCCTGGCAGGATTTCATCTGAAAGGCGTCCAACAGTTTAAAACTAATGGACTGTGACTGGTGTTGTGAGCCTGTAAATCCAAACGCTACCTCTCCATCTTCTGCAAAATATCAAGCCAATTGTTAAGATGTCAGAGTGTTTGGCTTGGCGTGGATGCCTGTGGGCAAGCGGGGGAATGAGTGTAAAATATCATGATTTCAAATGAGAGAAATGACTGTACTAATTAACGGAGCGAGACTCAATAATGTCAATGAGTCTATCTAAAGGAGGGGGTGATGGGGGGTAGTGCTTTGAGGCCTGTGGTGCTTCTTTTCACAGCTCACATCATAGGAGCTCCCTTTTGGATATTACTGTAAGCTCGCAAGACTGAAGTGCAGTGAGAAATGCCCAGTAACACAGTCTAGCTCCCTGTCCAAGGGTTCAATATCACTGAAGCAGACCATGTTAATGATCATGTCAGCCATACTTTAAGAGATCGCCAAGAAGAAAGATCAATCGCCTTCTTAAAATGTCCGTAACATACGACAGACAGAATAATCACTTCACACAATCGGGAGTATCAGTGTTGCTTTAAAGGAATATTCCCACATTTCTCGAAGTGCCCTATTCCATTTCTTGCCAAGTGTTAGATAAGAAGATTGATTCCACTCTTATGTAATAATTCAATATAAAATACAATATGAAGCCACAGCTAGGAGATGGTTAGCTTAGTTTAGCACAAAGACTAGAAACAGAGGGAAGAAGCTTCACTAATCCTGTCATCGCAGAGAATATAAACCTCCGTAAAAATCTTTCACTTCTGGTTTTGTAAAGATTAAACAAATAAAATGTAACGTGTTCGTTTGTGAGCTTGGTACTTTTTTACTTTTGGAGAGAGAGAGAAAGGCTGGCTGTTTTCTCTGGTTTATGCTAAGCTAAGCTAAGCTAAGCTAAGCTAAGCTAACCACCTTCTGGCAAAGCTTCATATTTAATTGACATGAGATCTTCTCGCCCTGGAAGCAAAGTTCCAAAAATATTGAATTATTCCTTTAAACATCAACAACAATCTGTGTGAGCTTCTGTTTTATTTCTTTTTATTTTCTTTTTTTCCCCTGAGGATTTCTTTTCAAACTGAGTGAATATAATTGCACCATCTCTCTCTCTCTAATAATGTGCTTTCCAGCGGGTGACATTGCAGGGTGTCTCATGAGGATTTCACATAAAACAAACATTTCGTTTGCCTGCATCTGATGATATGCTGTACGCAATTCAGGAGCGCACACAATCTGCGATGAATACAAAGTCTTACTGCTTATTCAGTCTTCAGTTCCTGTAATGTTCTTGACAGCCGCTCGTCTTCCTCAAACTGCCAGTGGGCTGAATATCCAAAAGTGGTTTAGAGGGGAAAAAAGGTGTTAAACTAACCTAGATTGATGGAGTGCTTACATGTCACCAAGCATATGTACAAATAACCTTTATAGATGTTTCTCTTTGCATTGGTGTATCAATAAGTTCACGCATTATAGAATATAGACATTTACATGTTCGGGCCTGAAGACGCCCTGAGCACCATTAAATCTGGAAGGATTGGCTGATCTAATTTAGCAGAACTCCTCCCCTGTTGCCCCGAGATCTTTCCTAATCATTAACTTTGCATCATTCAAACGTCACTGTGTACAAACTCACCAACACTTATAGTTAGTAAGGTTTATATATAGAGCACATTTAAACACAGCTTAAGATGACCAAAGTGATGTACAAGAAAGAAAAGTATTATGTAATATTAGAAAGAAATGTAGGAAAACAAAACCCACAAAGAGAACAAACCAACGACAACAATCGACAGCATTGTGCAAATACAGAATTATAGAAATGATAACGTTTTGAAGAATTGCTGTTCCAAAAACGTGTCTATAGCCTAGATTTAAAAACAGAGATCTAACAGGAACTGCAAAAGATCTGTCACCTTTTTAGTTTTAGTCGTGATCGTGGGACGTACAAGAGAGATTTTTAATCAGATCTAAGAGACCTGGAGGCTGAGTGCCAGTGAATACGCTCTGCGATTTAAAATGCCCGATCATTAAGAGCCTTGAAAGCGATTAGCAAGGTCGTAAATTAAATTCTAAAGTGAACAGGGAGTCAATGAACACAGACTCGTACTGGGGTGACGTGTTCGCATGTATATAGCATTCCACACACTGTAGTCAATTAGAAACATATATACATAATCCAGTCAGGGTTTATTCAGACCGCAGACAACTATATATTAGTGTGATTAGAATTAGACAATAAAAGTATCTGTCTTTATAGTGTGCGTCTGAGAGCTGCTGCCAAAACACACAGAGAATCAGTAATGAGACGAGATGCAAGGTCACTTTGGGAGAAAGAGTTTCAGTTCAGACACAGTAAGCCCTGACTGACACAGTCAAAAATCCCCCTTGTTGTAAATGTTTCATCTAATTATAATTCAAAATGCAGGCCTGACTGATGCAACAAGGCTTTTACAGCATCGAAAAACATCAAGGAAGATTTAGATTGAGCTATTTCTAGAGTTCATCCAAAGCTCTGTTCATCAACTTGAAAGTGATAAGTGATATTTTTGGCGCTGCGTTTGTCCTTCTGTGTTTATATTCAGATCATAGATTGTGCCTTTTTAAACATCACAAGATTGACTAGAAAGAATGAAATGATTACTGTGTATTTTCTCGTTTTCCCAAATCATGCTGCTCTTGTTTGAGCTCTGCAAACATTTGCGTTCAAAACTGCAGAAGAAGTTGTTTTTTTTACCACAGCAGAACATAAGCCCTCCGTAAATGACACTGTGTCCCTGGTGAAAGACTGAGGTCTGCCTGCAGCCCAGGTGATGCTGCACGGTAACAATCAATAGCACTGAGCAAGCATCAGAGTTTTTATTATCTGCGAGGCCCTGACTCGATCCCCTACTGTAGTGACTAATCTAATTGGAGCCGACACAGACTCCCCAGCTGTGCTCTGCTGCCAAAGAAAGGGAGAAGACAGAGATGTCAGGGAGATCTTCACAAATCAATAGTCAGTCGCAGACAATTTTATTATCCTTCTCTCCATCCGTGTATCCACGTTGTCCTGTCGTGTCAGCGTGCTCAGTGTATAATTCATCACCTCGGTGCTAATAGCAAGAACAACTATTTTCTCCTGTAAATACTACAGTAAGCAAATGAATTATCTGCATCCACTCTGCTACTAAACTCTGCTGAGAGGCGTTACATTTTAGAAATATGACTCAGCGAGGACAGTGCAGAGTATACAGAGAGAAATGTTTTTGGACTATAGCTGGAACACCTGTGAAAACTACACTACACTGCAACTACTTTACTGTGAAGCTCATCCCGGCTGGAAATGATCGAGAAGCTCTTGTATTGAGCAGACAGTGTTAATTACTCAAGTGAATTAATTATTCAGCCTCTGAACGATTCAATGAAATATAAATGCCGCCGGTCAATAGTTGCCAACACTCGAGAAGACTTTGGACTCCCTCTGGGGGGATTTCAGAGCCAGTGATGGGTTGCATCTTATACGCCAGACCACAAAATGACACCAGAGTTAAATCTTGAGCTGGCACGCTGAAGAAACACAGGCTTCATATCACCCTTGACCACTGCATCATGGCTCGGGTATTGATTGGCTGATGGCCACAATTCTATTTTTAGACGTAAACATATAAAAGGTTTTTTTTTTTTTTCATTTACACTGCCTTAATGTGTTATCATCTTGTGAGTCATAACTACTTTCTGGTTTTTTTTGCGCTTTACCAGTTCATAAATGTAAAAGTCTAGACAAAATATTGAACACAACATTCTGTACACACACCGTTTGTGATACTAGAAACTACTTTTCAACTAAGGCCATATTTATAACATAGTTTGTGTTCTCACTACACTGAGAGCTGTCCGTGTGCTGCAGTGATACATAATGGGGTACATGCTCCCATCAAACCTTCTCTATTAGTGTGTTGTTTTGTTTTGTTAATGTCTGAGGTGTATGTACGCCATCTTGTGTTCGAAGGTCCAAAGTGCATTTTATTTTGACACGTAAGAAGTTTAGAAAAGCTGGATTCATCACGAAAAGCGTGACTTTAATTCACTTTAAAAGTTGACGTAGATTTATGCATTTCCACAATTATTATCAGACTAATTCAAGCCCGATTCAAACAATCAAGATTTCTCCACAGATTTCTCACAATAATTCACAACAAGGAAGATTTAAAGGGGAGACAGAGAAGCACATATTCAGCACTTACGATAAAGGATACATTAAAAACACTGTTACAAACAAAACCACATGGTTACATGTATATTATACATAGTGTGGATTTATAGAAAGGAAAATAAATATCAAATTGTGTGCAGTTTGCTCAATTTTATGGTTGTTAAAATACAATATCTTAATTTAAAAAAAAGAATTAAACCAGGAAAAGGGCTGAATTTGGAGTATGGTTAACTGGTTAATCCTCGATTTAAATAATATTACAAATATACTAAACTAAAGTGCATGTGGATGTTGACATGCTGGTGATTCCACACAGGAAGTATGTCTTTGAACAAACAACTAATTGTGGGTGTGCATGTGCAAACAGAGCTCTGTACTTTGGAGTGATAGTGGTGTGTTAGTGTCTGGAGACCATAGCAGTTTGGAATGGCACTAGTTTCTCTATCTGTCTTGTGTTGGCTGCTTTTGGACTTTCAGCTGATCTATGGAGGTATTTTATGTTTTATCTGTATGACACTCATAAACAATTTCTCTCTGACTTGAGGTTAGTTGTGCGTTCTTACTTTTAGATGTGTTGCGCCAGGTGGAGGATCGCCATTTATTTATAAAATAAATCAATATCTCTTTACTTTACAGCTTTGTTGTTGTGGAGTTTGAGATGAAGACTTAAACACTGATTATATTTTCCTTTTGCTCACTTTAGCCCCAGCTCCAGCCTCAGGCCCGGTGTTCCTGTCCGCTCAGGCAGCCGACAGAGTCCTGCGGAGACACAGACGCGACAACACTGGTGTGTTTGAGGAGTTACTGCAGGGCAACTTGGAGAGAGAGTGTGTAGAGGAAATGTGTGACCTGGAAGAGGCCAGGGAGATATTTGAGAATGATGACAAGACGGTGAGTATATATTTAGTTTTTATTTTATAGATATCCTTGTTTTTGCTGACCTCACTCACCAGAGACTTTACTCTGTTTTTTAGATGAGCTTCTGGGTGGGATATGTAGGTAAGAATGTCTTTAATAACAATGTCTTTGTTTAATGTGTTTGTTGTGATTATTTCCTCTCTGACTCAGACCTCTGCTTTCAGAGCACTTCATCTCATAATGCAGAACTTTGTTTCTTTAGATGTTTCTCTCTGAATTTAATGTAAAGAAAAATAAGATGTGATCCTTAGAGGTGCTGTGTCTGGATCTCTTCAGATGGCGATCAGTGTAAATCGAGCCCGTGTCTGAACCAGGGGTCCTGCAAAGACCACCACGGCTACTACACCTGCACATGTCCGTCTGGCTTCACTGGCAAGAACTGTGAGATCAGTAAGTGAAAGTCCTGTAGCTCGATCTAAAAATGCGATCAAATGAAATTAGATTTTTTATGTTACATGATCCAAAGTTTCTGAGAATATGAGATCAGATCAGATCAGATCTCAGCCTCAAAGGATAAACAGCCAGACGCCTATTTTTCTCTCCTCCTGTTTCTAAATTAAATCAACGGCTCGCATCCGTCATCAGTCTGGTTTTAGGTCCCAAAATTAGATTAGTCTATTTGGATATTCTAAAAACAGCATTCAAAGTACGCTCTGAGAAGAGACTGCATTTACCTGAATCACACATTTCTTTGACAGTGTAGTAGCTGTCTTTAAAGGCTGGGTTCACCATTTAAAGTCTGTCTTACGACAATAGTTTTGTGTCCATGTGTACATTGAAACAAGTTGTAATCATTCCTCCTGTTCATGCTGGCCATCAAGAGATCTCTTTCTCAAGCGCTTCCACTTTAAGAGATGTGCGCCAAACACACGGCCCTCATTCACACACAACATACCGGAGCTCACACTGTATGGCAACAACTTGCCATTGTATAGATGTAAAAAGAGGATGGGTTTGAATTAATAGTGTTTTCTCCTCCAGTTATAGCAAAAAGGTGTGACTTGAACAACGGAGACTGTATGCACTTCTGTGAGTCAATGGGAACCTTTGGCGCAAAATGCTCCTGTGCGAGAGGATACAGGCTGATGCAGGACTCGGTTAGCTGTGAACCAGAAGGTGTCAATGTATTCGTAATTAATTCTCTCCTAAATATCATAAAAATGCCTTTTTAATTCAGGAAGTTGACTCCTCCTTTCTCACATCACCCAGCTGAATTTCCATGTGGCAGAAATGCGCTGGCAGAAGTGAGTGGAGTATATACAAGGTCTCTGTTCTACCTGCAGAACACCACGACACTGACCAACACCACCACCACCACCACTACTACTACATCCCCTTCCTCAACTCCAGCCAGTACCCCGGCACCTTCTCTTGCCACAAATGACTCTGTAAAAACGCAATTCCAAAATACATTTTTGGTTAACCCTGACGCTGAGGTCCCCACTGAGGAGCTGCTGAAACCTTACAGACGCATCGTAGGTGGTACTGTGGTAATCCCAGGAGAGATCCCATGGCAGGTATTGTATGGACGTACAAGTATGTGATGCATGTGATGCTTTTACAGGAAATACACGAGGGAGAAGAAACAGCAGCTCCACTGTGTTCACGTTCCTAAACCTATGCTCCACTCTTTTATTTAGGTAGCCTTGATAGAGCGTCCCAGTGGTCTATTGTATTGTGGGGGCTCCATTCTCAGCGAGCGGTGGGTTATCACTGCTGCTCACTGCCTGGTGGAGACACAACGCTCCTTCTTCATCAGAGTAGGTAAGATTCACTGTCACCTCTGCTAAGGCACGATACGGTAGCTCTGTGTAAAGTAGAGCTGAAACTATCAGTTGATTCATTTCATTTTTGATGAATTAGTCGTCAAACATCCACTGCATGTTGCATTTTTTAGTAAATCTATACAGGTGATCTGTAATGTCTCTACCTGCAGGGGAGCATGACAGCTACATCAGCGAGGGCACAGAGCAGGATCACGAGGTGTTGGAGCAGTACATACACCCTCGCTACAACCACAGTGTGAGCTTGTACAACCACGACATCGCCCTGCTGTACCTCAAAAGCCCCATCACCTTCTCCACAACGGTCCGACCCATCTGCATAGGGCCCATGGCTTTTACTGAGGCCCTAGTGAAGAAGTCTTCCCCGGCCACGGTCAGCGGCTGGGGCAAGACACTCTTCCTCGGGCTCACGCCTGAGACATTGCATAAGGTCAAGGTTCCCTTCATAGATCGGACGGAGTGTAAGCGGAGCAGCAGCGCCAGGATCACACCCGTCATGTTTTGCGCAGGATACTATGATGAGGGCAAGGATGCCTGTCAGGGGGACAGTGGAGGGCCTCACACCAACAGCATTCACCACACATGGTTCCTTACGGGCATTGTGAGTTGGGGGGAAGAATGTGCAAAGGAGGGGAAATATGGTGTGTACACCCGGATGTCCCTTTACTACAGGTGGATTAACCATGTTATGGGGTTGACTGAACACAGGATGGAAGATGATGTGGATGAACCGGACCCTGAAGTTTAAAGATTAGAGATTTTAAGTATATAATTGGTAACAAATCTCTTTTTGGTTTGATACTGTTTAACTACATACATAATGTTTAATTTACAGCATAACAATTAACTACAAAAGAAGTCTACATTATAGAGAATACACTGGTGGGAACAATGTTTAAAACATTTTAAAGATACTTTCATGATTGTGTATGTCCTTCTATATTGTATTGAACAAAAAATATTATGAAATAAATAACTAAATTCATGTCATACCTATAATGCATTGTGAAGAGTTACATCAAAACGCATCACTACCATCTGCTGGTGAATAAATGTTTTACAAGTAGTGGTATTCAGTAGCAGAGAAACAAAAAGGATCTTTGGAAATGACCAGCTTCAAGACTAAAAACTCACAAAAAGGCAAAAGTCTGCACAATTTTATTATATAAATTGGCTTCCATTAAAAACAAATAAATCAGGGTGCATGAAAAAGAGGAGCAGCCTTAGTTTTAAGCCAAACATTTCACAAGTATTGAATTATTTCAAAAACAATTATTGCAATAAATAGTTTATTTTTTTCTTATTTATTTACAGAACTGAAGCTGTTCAAAAAAAACAAGCCAGTTTAGAACAGTGACTGTCTAACAATACAAACCTGCTCATTGTTCAGTTGCCATGCATTTTCATCTTAAAAGAAACATTCAGCAACAAGCTCAGGCTACTTGGCTCATCGGGATACATAATGTTTCAAGCATGTTTGTCTTTTGTTTTCCAATCTGGAAAATCTGTGCAAAGTCTGCAGCATTTTTGGATTAAAGTTACAAAGAAACCATCTGATTTTGTCTTATAGGCTTAAAAAAATTAATAAAAAGGGGTTTTGATGTGCAGTCAAGCGGAGCTCCTGTAAATATATGGAGATGTAATTTCATTCGGAGCTGCACAGATACCTCACAATATGAAGGAACAACATGACGGCTAAATAAATAAATTAACAACATAGGAAATGTGTAGTGCGGAGCAGCCCCTGCTGCTTTCCAGACTCATTTCCATATCAAACAAAGCGAATCAAAGGCAGCCCTCTGACTGGGGCCTCGATTTGATGTGGTAAATTCATATAAGTCTGCAATCAATATTTAATTAAGCGTTCGACACACAGGGTATATTTCATGTTGGCTGTATGATCCCTTTTAATGGAGAACCCGAGATTAACTGAGCTGTAATGGTGAGGAGGAAACAACCTGCCTCCGTGATGGAGGGGTACTCTCTCTCTCTGTTTTCTTCTACTCTGCCTCGCTCTCCCTCGTCTACACTGCGCTCTGAGGAATACATCGCCATCAATCATCATCACGTGCCCTTGTGTCTTACATTACCATCGCTGACATGTCAACTGCTGCCTGCATGCAGGGGGTATGTCTCCCCTGACTCCCTAACACATCATACATTTAGGAATAAACAAAGGAAATAACAGCATGAGTAAGAGGAAATACACCGTGAGAGAGGTAAAGCGCACATTCAGTAGACAAATGGTGGATTTGTGTCTCTCCTGTCCATCCACCTTATTAAAGTGCCTGTTGAATATTTATGAGGTCAGGTTAAAGCAATAACAGAGCATTTGATTTTGTGAACATACATACAAGAGACTCCAAAAGAGCAGGAATAAAAAAGGCATTATGGCACGGCACATTTTGGCATTCTAACTCCTAGACTGTACAGAAGAGTGGTGCCTTAAGGAATGAAATGTAAGAAAAATACAATGAAGGAATTCCAATGGACAAAATGTCAACTGACTACACAACGATGAAACACTGAGGTACAATAAATGTTAAAAATGATACCGCAGGTGTTCAAAAGTCTCTGCTTTTTATGAAATGTTTCAGGCAAATCCTGGACGACCATCCATCCAGCACACACTGAGACAAACTGGGAACGCACACTCGGGAGATGCTAGAATCTCGAATACGAGCTGGAATGAGGAAGGGTCCACCGATTGTGAAATGACAAACCGCTACAGCAGCAACCTCACATCCCGACTTTATGTGAGTTAGCAGATGGAAAGGAGGAAGACCGATCAGGATCCAAGAATCGCCTGTTGATTGTCCAAGAGGGCTAAACAGTTCCTGAGTCACAGCACACCTTCACTTATTACTTCAAGTAGATCGTCAATCATAACCTGGAAGAAAGTCAGGTCTGTCGATTCCCACTTTTTTTCTCTTTAATGATTGAACTGTGCTGGAGAAAGCAAGACGTCACTGGGGAGTGAGGAGTGGGTGGCTGATCAGAGACAGCTATGGCTCAACCTGTTCCTTCTGTTCATCATCCACATCTTCTCTACGGGGAGCTGAGCTTTCTCGCCTTCAGCCTCCCTGGTTCTACGAGAAAATATACAGAAAATCTTAGTAAAGAAATACTATGGCTTAACATTATATTCATGTCTTTTCTGTACCTCCTAGTCTGCAGGAGTGTCCTTGACTGCTGTCTACTAGAATCAGCTGCAGGCTGGCAGCTGCTATGAAGCCCTCCTGTCGCCGACTCAGGTTTTTCACCAGCCTGAAGGATGAAGAAAAGGGAGAGGAATTAGATAAATAAACATAGTTACCAGGTTAAGCTTTTTTTTGGGGGGGGGGGGGGGGGGTTAGGTAGGTTAATCCACTTCGACAAGCTGAGAACTCACCAGCGTCCCTTGTTGTCTTCACACTGCAGTTGGATGACGTCTCCACATTTGATGGTGATGCTGTCTGGACCATTTTGAAGACAGTCGGCCAAAGTCCTGTATCTGCCTGGAGACTAACACAGGAAGAAAACTGTCAGGATCAAAGTAAGTAAAGATTTATTTATCTAGTTAGGACTTTTTAAAAGTTCTTTATAATAAAGCTCATTACGAACAAATACTCAAAGAGGCAGGATATTAGCAGACGTGCTTTGTTTGTGATGACAGTTGTGTTTACTTTGAACAGCTAGCGCCTAGGCGTTGTCCAATGTGCTCCAGGCATTGTGGATTTGTGATGCTTTTCCTGACTTTCTCTCTCTCCTGCTGACCCGCTGGAAATCCCCCGTCAGAAACACACTCAATGAAATCATATCACTGTTACAGGTGATGTGATGTAAAACCCATTACCCAGTCTAAAGTATATTATTGTTATTATTCATTTTTAATATGTTTTTTTTCCACAACCGTCCAGAAACCCCCAAGAATTATCTCACGACGCCCTTGGGTTTATTTAATTACAGATTTCTTTACCAACATACTAAGACTTTTATTTATGTCATACTATACTATTTATGACGCTTTTTCTGATGTTTTCTATGACATACTATATTTAAAAAAAAGATTATGACGTACTATACCATGACCTTTTATGATTTTTCTTATGGCATACTATGTTTTCTTTTACTATACTATAGCACAACCTTTTTCTAACATTTTATATGACATAATATCTTTTTTAATGTTTTTATGACATACTATATTTCTTTTAAATGTTATGACATACTGTACTATAATAAGTTTTATGACACAGTATACTATGACTTTTTATCGATGACACATAATAACAAAAAGTTCAAGTGTGTGTTATAGGACACCAGTTAGACCTCGAAGTGACGAAGAGGTCTTAAAATGTATTAAAGGTTCTTCGTAAAGGTCTTAACGGCTATTACATTTAACTTCTATACCCTTTATGCTAATACTTTTGCCCTTTCATGTAAATATCATTGTTAATACAGTACTTTCACTTGTAACAGAGTAACTAACTAACTAAACTATGTTATTGCTACTTTTACTTTAAATTATCTGAGTACTTCTCACCAGTTGCACCAAAACCTCCTCCTCTGTGTCAGATGGATGGAAGGCGTCCCGACCACCAGACCACTCCTCCAGACCCTCGCAGATGTCTACCGAGTTGTGAGCTCCGGGCCAACCTGGGACACACATAAGTTAGGCTGTGACAGGTATCGATGAATGCATTCATCCAAACACTACCCCTCAAAGACACCATGTAGATACTTAGTAACTATATCGACATTATAACAACCCCTTTGTCACTTACTGGGAAATTAACAAGAACGTAGAATCAAAAGCTAATCTCAGTAGTTGGACCTTTTTCCCCCAAATTCCTCGACGTATCTGGTTCTTCAGGTCAAAGTGCACCTGAACTGCTGAGGGGGGAAAAGTCAAATATCTACATCAGTTAGAGATTATCAAGAAAATCAGCATCAGCAGTACAATACTGTGCAAAGCATGTGATTTAGTTACCAAGTATCTACTTGATTGTGGCACAAATGTGTGTGTGGACACGTCACTCACTCTTGCGGTTGTGCTGGTGTTTAGGGGAGTGAGGCTGGGGGTCCGGACTGCTCCTCCCTGACTCAGTGTCCTCTGAGCTCACTGACGCCCTCTGCTGCTTGCTGGGGAAACAACACGCGTCACCAAATGCTTAACACAGTCAGCAGACACGCTCAGGATAGATGTTATCCTCAGCCACACGATCTAGGGTCAGCTCTAACTTCCTGAATCTGATCCACACCTCCAACAGTATAGCTGGACCCAGATCAGTGTCAAGGAACAACTCTGTCCTGTTGTTTCTCACACAGCAATGACCATTCAGGCACCAGCCAGACGGCAGCACAGAGCACAGATCAGCCATGTGCAAGCTTCTCTGTAAAAGTAGGACTCACTGACACACAAGGGAAGATCTGGTCTCGATTTATCAAGATCCACATTTAGAGATTTGGTAAGTAGGAGTGTTTCTAGAAAGCAAATTCTACAGTAGCTTAAACAGATCTCAATAAATGAGGCCCTTCAGAAAACCCAGCTGTCATGAGGAAATTAAGAGAATTCATGGAATGAAAACCAAAAGTCTTCTTTTTGTTTGCCTTTTGCATTACATGCAAAATAGCAAATCTGAGATGCAGAAATAAGAACCATTGTTTTGATACCATGTTAGAAATGTTGTGAAGGAGTTGCTAAGACACAGCCTTTCACCACGGGGAGGGAGTGTGCGGGTCAGTTATGAACCAGAATGGAGGTTAAAAAAAGGGGGTGCAGGTGACGATCAGTATGCAAACACAGCAGCCCTGGGTTTTTGTTTCCCAAGCCGGGCTGGGTGGGTCATGCCATGGTAAGGCGAGGTGAGCCAGGCTGAGTTTACCACTGAGCGTTAGGGCGGGTCAGTGGCGCTGGGAGCGGTGGCGGGGGCGCGGCCGGGGCCGTTGCCGGGGGCTTCGGGGACGGGGGCTCCGAGAACGAAGGCACAGAAACACGTCGGCCGACAGAGAGACAAAGTCCAGCCCCGGCAGACAGCCCCTGGGTACCCCTCTGGACGGCCGCATGCCCCTGCAGGTGGGGGACGGGAGGAGTGGGGATAGGCAACCAGACAGCAGTGGACAGAGTTGGGCCTCCGCCCGTTCTCACACACCACTAACACACAAAGCTTCTACCAGGGCAACGTAAAATGATTCACTCAAGCTGTGATCAGATATGAAAACTCAGCAAATGCAGATAGTAGTACTGGGACTGCATGTGTGTGTTTGTATATTTGTGCAACAATAGCCTACAGTCATGCACCTAAACACACTGCTTTAAATACTGTTTCTGGAAACAACCAGGAAACACTGACCTCTCAGAGAGTGGAGGAGAAATCTGCATGTGTCCAACAATTTGGCCGTGTTGATGTGCTTCATCTGTGACAAGAGAAAGGAGGTCATGTATTTCATTTTCAGTGTAGGATTCCGTCATGTTTCTAGATTTTAAATAGATTATTTACTTCAGCTCTGTGCAGGAGGGTCCGCTTTGGGAGAAGTTTAGTCCCTTCTACCATAGCAGCCCTAAATACCTCACTGAATACTACGTATAGTTGTGTGTGTGTGTGTGTGTAAGTGACACGTGTGTATACGGCGATACAGAGTGATGATTGAGTTTATATGACCACCGTATCTGTATGGTTTTTTTTGTGAGATGTGCAGATTGTGAAAACAAATGTTGTTCCTGGAACAGTAAAGAGGATCAAAAGCACAAACCCCCACTTACAGAGCTTTCAACCGCAGCTCGTGCTCTCTCCTGTGATGCAGCGCAAAGCTCAGAAGCTAGTAAGTGGAAATGTGCACTTAGATTCTTTGTCCCACATTACAGTTGTTTACAGACCTCTAAGAAGCTTCTGCTGGTTAGTCAGGATTCTACGAAGCTCATTGAGCCAGGCCATCTTCACCTCCAATGTAGGAGCCTGAGAGACGACAGAAACATTACAGCAGACGGTCAGAGGATTACAACCTTCTTTACATTTCGTATTTCTATCTAGCTACAATATTGCCAGTTGCAATTGCTAGACCTCTGTTTACAGTTTATATAATTAATTGTCTATTAAATGTCAGCAAACTTTTTTCCACTCCTTACCTGAACCACATACACTTCCTCCCTGCCACTGTACCAGATCTCAAACTTCTTCACATCTCCCTTGACGTTCTCTGTGATCCCCACAGCAGTCATCTGCCAAGAGACATACACTGTTTACACCGACACCGACACACACACACACACACACACAGCACGTACTTACATCATGTAACACATCTGTCCTGTCAGAACACAAACACTCACAAACCTCCGCTGTGTGGCTGCTTCCTCCCAACATCCTCAATAATAAATCAAGAGCAGCAGCTGTTGCTGCGACACCCTCCGCGCATCAACACGTACAACAAAAGAAGTCTTACAGGAATACACCGGGTTCTGTGGCCAGCTGGGCAACTTACACGAGTTAAAAGGTAACAACGCAGACACGGACATCAACTCGGTGTCTCAGGTAGATCATTCACTTCACTACTTAATGCTAAAACCGAAGTATAGCTCATGATAGTGATGACAGGAGTAATGAGTGATTCTATGAGATGAACTTCAACCTATGTAATAAAGTTATTAGAGTTACAGGAACAGTTGTTCTAGTTGTAGAAAACAGGAAACCACAATGAGTTGTGGTTTTTTTTAGCTGTTAGAATAAAATAACTTTCTTGTATAACCATGTCTACAGAGAAGTCGAAAGCCCACTTGAGTTTTTGACGAAGGTCAAGTATGGAGCGGAGAGTTGTGAACACTTACAAACCTGGCAAGACTACAAGAATGTGTGATGAATGTGTTATTTTAATTCTGCTATTTTATACTATTTTATCTGCTATTTTATCTGCTATTTTATCTGCTATTTTATACTATTTTATCTGCTATTTTATCTGCTATTTTATACTATTTTATCTGCTATTTTATCTGCTATTTTATACTATTTTATCTGCTATTTTATCTGCTATTTATCTGCTATTTTATACTATTTTATCTGCTATTTTATCTGCTATTTATCTGCTATTTTATCTGCTATTTTATCTGCTATTTTATCTGCTATTTTATCTGCTATTTATCTGCTATTTTATACTATTTTATCTGCTATTTTATCTGCTATTTTATCTGCTATTTATCTGCTATTTTATCTGCTATTTTATCTGCTATTTTATACTATTTTATCTGCTATTTTATACTATTTTATCTGCTATTTATCTGCTATTTTATCTGCTATTTATCTGCTATTTTATCTGCTATTTTATACTATTTTATCTGTTATTTTATCTGCTATTTTATCTGCTATTTTATACTATTTTAATTCTGCTATTTTATAATGGTACTTCAGACTCATTTACATCAACACTGTGATTATTGTACTGTAAATGCTCTTATTCTGTCTATTTGTGTACTAATTGTTATGTTTTTGCTGTGAAGCACTTTGGGCTGCAATTCTTGTATGAAAAGTGCTATACCAATAAAGCTTCTTATTATTATTACATAATAAACACCTCCAGTGTACTCTGTAGTGAGCAGTAAATGGAGTTTTTTTTTATATGATTAAATCATCATTGTGACAGGTGTAATGTTATATAACTGTAATTTACACATCAAAGTCAGACAATTGCACTGTATAACATTATTAATAATATAATATAGAGCCATATTAATTTAGTTTACTGCATTCTATGGACACTACAAAGTACATGTAGAATTAGCTCTGCAGCTGCCACAAGATGTCATTTTGTCTGTCACTCTACATAACGTACACCGCTGCATGCTTACATACCAG
Source organism: Cottoperca gobio (assembly GCF_900634415.1). Taxonomy (NCBI): domain Eukaryota; kingdom Metazoa; phylum Chordata; class Actinopteri; order Perciformes; family Bovichtidae; genus Cottoperca; species Cottoperca gobio. The sequence goes on from NC_041364.1 coordinate 9,242,981, forward strand.
CGTAGAGTACAGGAGTAAGTGATCCACTAAAAACATTTGTTTCTTTTTTGTATTCAAGGTGAAAACACATTTTAATATATATATATATATATATATATATATATATATATATATATATATATATATATATATATATATATATATATATAGTAACATACTGTATATTAACCAGTGATGGAAGAAGTATTCTGATTAACAGTAGAAATAGTGCAGTTTAAAAATACACTGTCACAAGTAAAAGTCCTGCATTCAAAATCAAAAAGTAAAAGTATTGGCATCAAAATATACTTAAAAGCACCAAAAGTAAAAGTACTCATTTTGTAGAATGTCAGATTTCAGATTACTGGATTATATTTAGTGATGCAATGTTGCAGGGCTAATTTGAATGATTTTATAATAATAAATCATAATGTATTAGTTTTAGATTTCTATTCTGTATTAATAATCTAAATCTGCAAAGTTTCTAGTAGCTCAAGCTGTAGGGTAACTGTAGTGGAGTAAAAAGAATGTTGTGGAATAGAAGTATAAAGTATCATAATACTCTAAAAGTACAGTAGTTGTGTGTTGATGTTGATGTTCCACAAAGACTAGGGTATTATGTATCGACACAGACCAACCTTGAGACAGTGCTTGAAGCTGTATGAGGGGGTCTTGTCGCAGCCGTCTCCGTGCTCCTCCCTCCGCTTGCAGAAGAGCAGAGCTTTCTCGTACAAGAAGAGGTGTCTCTGCATCGGCTTGAAGCGAGCCAGCTCCTTCATGCGTGTGGGACCCTTCTTATGGCTGATCCACACACTGAAAGAACCCTGCATCAACACGCGGCCCAGTTCGCAAATGTCACCCTGCAAACAATGGGAGAAAAAAATGTGCGTGAGCCTTTATTGTAAAATGTACGTTAGATTGATGGATTGATTCACAATGCCCACCTCATAGCCTGTGATGGCTATCTGATGCATGGAGTCATTGACTGATTTGAGCAGGTCCAGCATTGCTGTTAGAGCCTCCTGCAGTTCTGAAGTCCCCTCGCCATCTGTACTGTATTTCAGAAGTTCCTGAGCCCATAAACAAAAGAACCAGCATGTAGGAAAATGCATTTACACACAAATGAAGGCAATAACTGCACATAAACATACTGTAGTTGCTCAAACAGCGCACTCTAGTGGTAAAGAAGTATAATAAACATTAGAGGTAACGGAAAGGGGGCAATCTGAATGTCCCATTATCCAGAACTATCAAACACATGGACTGTATGCAGATGGAACAGCTGTTTCAAATGTTGAAATTATATATATTTTGGGGATTTTAATGACACAGAGAGGCCTAAGAGGAGAATTAAGTATACTTTCAATGCTACACATTTCAATGGACCATGAATGAGCCGGTCTCACATACATAATGTAGGTGACTTTGTGTGCATGTTTGTGATATGACACCACCCTCGGCTGTCTAACCTTAAGCAGCAGCTGGTATTTGGTGAGGCGTTGGATGGGTTTCAACAGGTAGGAATCCAGGCCCAGTTTGTGCTCCAGCTTTTTCTGACACTCCTTCACAAGCAAGATGAATGTAATGTAAGCTTTTTAATTGTAACTGGAAAACTGAAACTTAGTTGTATGAACAGTAGAAGTACATATTTGTGTATGAAACAAATATTTACACTACTTCAAATATTGTAAACCTGTCTTACACAACACCGCTACAGAAATACATCAGATAAAATTGCTGTTTGAAAGTGAATTCCTGAAAAAACTGACCTGAAAGAAGCCGCAGTCTGAGAATTGCCTCCACAGCGCCTCAGAGCGTGGCTTATTCTGACAGTAGCATTCATACATTTGGAAATATTCTTTCTGGGGAGACAGAAAAAAAGACATCAATATGGAAAGAAAACTAAAATATAAAGCAGCTACACAACATATCAATATTTATCATCTCACCCGTGCCAGAAAACAGGCTCCCACACTTTCAGGAGCCTCCAGGCATCCTTCCAGGTCCTGGAGGAAAACCCTGGATTCCCAGGAAAGTCAAAGGTCAAGAATTAGATCTCAGTCATCTTAACACATACCCTCCCACGCATCAGCCTGACTACTATACCTAGGAACTCTGCCAGCGCCTGTTTCACGTGATTTCCAGTGTTGGTATGAATATTCCCTTTTTTACAACCAATCCATTCAATGAATAATTGTATTCAACAAATCCATCTGGTTTTATGTTTCTTTTATGGCATAGACACAAGATCATTGATTCTCTCTCAGTAGACATCCAGTCCACAAACACGTCCAGCTAGCGTGGTTATATATATATATATATATATATATATATATATATATATATATATATATATATATATATAAATAATGATCTTTACATCCAGTGTTACTCACCAAAGACACATTGTGTGTATCGTTGATGTCTAAGTGCATTTTCGATTTACTTTACTAGCTTGCAGTCTTCTTTTTCCCTGCCTTTACTGGTACATCACTGCATGTCTTATAGTGTTACTGCCACCTATAGATCAGTGGAATACTGTGACACCACTGGTAGACCTGTGTATTGTACGGTGCAGTTCCTCAAAGCTAACACTTCCAAGTAAAAGAGAAAATACTCCCTAAATGTGTTAACCTAAACACTGACTGACCACCAAATCAATATATAGCTAACAGTCAGTATACATTGGAACCACATTTTTCTCCTTACGACAATGTGTTTTAAATCTTTTGCATACTTAACATACATGGTTTCCTTTTATTTCAAACAGGTCTGTATGTGAAGTGAGTTGCGCTCTTGCCTGCTGTGAAAATTGTAGATCTCAGGCATGTTTCCAAAGAGGATGTCCCTCTTGCTGTGCAGGATCGGGGGCAGAAGCCCTGACAGGGCTGGGTTGTCCATCTCAGCCCTGTAACCCTGCAACATTTAATCATAGCAACATAATAAAGTACGGCTGCAACTAACAATTATTTTCAATATCGATTAATCTGCTGAATATTTTCTCAATTAATTGTTTGGGCTATAAAATGTCTATTCCAGTTTCTCAAAGTCCAAGGTGATGTCTTTAAATGTCTTGTTTGGTCAGTTCAAACCCCAAAGACATTCAGTTTAATATATTAAAAAGATAAAAGAAAGAAATCTCCAATTTTGAGGCTGAAAACAGCATTTAACGATTATTTGTTTATCAAAATAATTGGCGAATATTTTGCTGTCATATGCAATATTACCAGAACCAATAACCAACATGCAATACACACACATGGAAAAATCAACCAGAAAGTTATTTCTATTTTTTGTGACATAAAATATTTTCTCACCAGCAGAATTGACAGGAGCTCCTCCACATAGATTCTTTCTGTCTCTATGAGTTCCCTCATCACATGACTGTGACACGAGCATACACACACATGCACAGAAGTACAGGGAGAGAGAGAGGAGAGAGAGCCAGAGGGCATCATTAGCACTGAACAAAGAGAATCACAAAGTAAACAGCATCAAGAGCAGTATTGAGGACAGATGCCTCCTTCCTCACCGCTTCAACAGATCTGGGTTGTCCTCCCCATCCAGAAAGTACGACACGCAGCTCCGGCTCTCCTTGTAGTCATGTATCACCTCTATCTGGAGACACCACAGATCCACAACACTGACTCTTCCATTTGGACTTTGGATTTGAATTCACATTTTTTTCTGTTCAATGCAGCTGTGACAGACAAACGTTTTACATTTCCTTACTTTTCTAGTGTTGGGGCTCTTTCGGGATGCTCTCTTCCCAGGCAGAGAGATGTCGAATGTGAACTTCAAACCATCACCTGTAAAAGCCGGATCATCAGCAGCTCATCAAACTGTATGAGTGTAATTCTTATGCTATATATTGCCATGTGATCTGATGAGTACATCAAGCATCCACTACTAAATCAAATAAAAATACAAATGTATAACCGTGTGCACAGTGCGAACCGAAGGCCTCAAAGGGATTCACTCGCCTTTCTTATTAACCTTTTTTATTCCTCAGAAACTTTAAAAATATAAATATGAATCAGTCCTGATCGACATTTGAAGTAATCAATGCTAATAGGTTGCCTCCTCTAAAGGTGCGGCCTGGAACCGGTATGTAAAGATCTAAAGCAGCGTTTGGCACTACTGTCAGTGTCCTTTTGATCCTAACAGCTGCATCCTTACATGATAGTCCAAGTTCAACTGAGTGCCGTGCCCTTGCATGTGCCATGTTACATTCATCAGTGGTACGCATGCATGTGGTCCTGCACATACGTGCGTGTATACAGGATCCAATCCATCAAAGCTCACCACTTTTCCCTTCATCTCCTCTCTTAAACAGCTACTGTCCCTAGTATCACGGGGGGGTTCATATCACTGTCTTTCTTGTTATTACTCTCATTAGTATGGCTTCATATCATGCAAAAAAAACCTAAAGACATGAATGGACATTTGGACTCAATGAATGAAGACACATTCAGTGGATACAATAGATACATTCAAATAAAAATAAAAACACATCAGATAACACACACGGTATTAATTGGGTACCACTGTACTGTATATGGTTAGCTTTGTGCAACCTCCCCTGAGACCCAAAGGGAGATGAAAGGTTCTTTAATGTATATGAGCCACACATGGTTCTATTGCAGCTCTCCTGACTAATAGAGCAGTCAGGTATTTCCCAGCGGACTGATTATACCTTCTACCCTCGTCCCAGCCTGCTTGTAATGGTGGCCTGCTAACCCCAAAGCCCATTCAGGAACACCTTAGGCCTGCTCAGCGTGGCCCTGTGATGTGTTAATTTAACCATGGAGCCTAAAGCAAATATCCAAGGGGGGGAGGGATTGATGCCAGGCTATAAGAGCTGACACAAGACCCCATACTGGGCCTGGGAAACATGGGAGCGTTGGTAGGGAGTTAGTTGATCTACTGTTTATGCTGCAAACTAGGACAGCTAACTAAAGAGAAATGCTGTTCTTTATTGTTTTAAAGATTATTTTGTGTTATGCATATGTGCCCTAACCACTCAGCTATCAGGTTGCCCAATGTTGTTTAATCAACTGCAACAATGATCAATCTTTCATCCACAATTTCTTTTGAGACATTATTGTGCGTGTGTGTGTGTGTGTGTGTGTGTGTGTGTGTGTGTGTGTGTGTACTGTACCATGTTTGGGGGAGAAGAGTGGGGACTTGGAGCGTGGTGTGTTTTCAGGCCTGGGGGTCACCAGTTGGATCGGTCGCACATGTTTATCAGCCAGCTTCCTGAGACAAGCCTGTCGGCTCTGGATCATCTGCTGCACTGCTGCATGCTTCTCAAACGTTTTCCCTATCTGGGCCTAACAGCGACAGAGAAGGACACGGGGGTAGGACAAACGATTGTGATGTGAAATACAGAAATAGTGCTGATATTGAGAAACAACTAATCACGGAAGTGATGGCAACAAGGTCATAGCGTCCCCCTAATGCTATTTTTGGTATATTCCAAATGACTCCATTCTCCCTGCTCACTTTAAGAAGGTCAATGCATTTTCCTCTCTATTAGCAAGACACTATTATATTTAAATAGGATGTAACCCCCTCCATGACACAACCAATGGATCAAAGATGTGATGCAGAACATCAGAGTGGATAGTGGAAAATAGATTAGTTGTGGTCACTGACCTGCAGCTGAGGCATGATGACAGCCTCGTACTCGATGGCCAGCATGTCAGGTCCTGAGCTCAGCATAGACGGCGCCCCCTCCAGAAACCTCTCAATGTCCCTCAAAGCAGCCTGAGCCCCCTCCTTAGACTGGTACTTATCTACCAGCTGATTGGCCAACAGATACGCTCCATCATCACACCAGGTTTGGGCCTGAAGGTGGAGAACACTGTAAATAAATCTGTGTGTGTGTGTGTGTGTGTGTGTGTGTGTGTGTGTGTGTGTGTGTGTGTGTGTAAGATGCACGTCTCAATACCTGTCCAAGACAAAGCAGCAGCTGGTGTGTTTGCAGAAGACGAGTGTGTTTGGTCTTGAGAGCAGCATTGAGTGTATCACAGTAGTGGCGAAGCTCGTTGCAACGCTGCATAATAAGAGCCATGGCGTAATGGTGACCGGCGGAGAGCTGGTGTCCGTGAAGGATGATGATCTGAGCTCGAGACATCACCTCCTGATAGAGCCAACAGAGACACACAAGAAGAAGGAAGGAGTCCATTATTTTGGACACACTGTGATCCCCACTGTATGTATAATATGTATAAGTGCTCTTATTTGCACATACTGGTTACACTGACCTGTGCATTTGATTCCAGACTGTCCAACCTTTTGAGAGCCTGTTCTGTTTGAGCCAGAGTATCAACATGTATGGACAGCTCCCTCTCCTGACCCACCAGATGCTCCAGACACAACTCCATCTGAACAGAAAACAACACCCAACCTAACTAACTAAAGCCAACCTGGTGGCTCCTGGAGGTATTACAGCCCACATTAAAACCAGGGCCTGAGGATTGAAGACTCTCATCTCATCAAGAGATGTTATCCACCTTGGGAGTTTAGAAATATGGGCACAGACACAGACAAACAAACATACATGTACACATGATAAATATATGGAAACACTTACCTCCTGAAAGCTTTGTTCATATCTGAGCAGCTGCAGGTACTGATGGAGTTTCAGGTGATGCTTCTCAAAGAAGCCATCGAAGGCTGACTCCATGTCTCTGAGCTGAGCAAGAAGCCTAAAAAGAAAAGCGACTTTGCAGTAGATCTCATTCACCTTGAAGCACTATGGTTGAGGTTTACAATTAGACGATTATAAATGTGAGTATTTCCTTGAATCAAAGGGAGCAGCCTTACCTCTGGACTGTCTCCCAGTCCAGCCTCACATCCCACTGGGAGTCATCCTCCTTTCCGGAGGTCTCCAGGCTTGCGAGAAGATGGCGACCTTCCTTTGACACTGACCTGATTGCATGCTGTCAATCAGAGGAGAATTTATGTAATAAATTAGCACTATTCAATAGATATTGTGGTAATAATACATTTTATTTATCAAGCGCTTTAAAAAGGTACTCAAAGACGCTTTACACATATTAAGATTCATAATTACATTATAAAACAGGACATCAACGTTTCAAATACATAACGATAATTACAGATCTGAAGAGGTGAGTTTTGATTTGAGATTTGAACATGGAGATGTGATAAGTGTCTCTTGTATGAAAGCATTTGAAACCTCACCTTGAGTTTCCTGTACTTGTCAGTGTGAGACTCGAGGAGATACTCGATGGTTTTCCCCTCATCAGAGAGCTCCGTCTCTGCCAGCTCCGTGCCAAAGCCCTGTAGCATCTGTGCAATGTCTTTGACTGTGACAGCAAAACTTTCAATAGCCTGTAGTGGAAGCAAAAGACACAAATGCAGAGACTTGTGAAAGGAGAACGATCTGTGGCTCAATGTCCTTAAGATACAGAGACCATACTGTATATAATGGCTCAGTCGTAGGGGTGAACCTCAGAAAATGACAGTGAAATAACGAAGAATGATACTGTTTATTGTTTAGTCCCATTGTGTTTCAGAATTGATTTGAAGCTTACAGGTTCGTAGAACAATCCAGTCACTGTGACAATAGTCCAAAGTGCCTCCGAACTCTGAAGTCAGCTGGTTTTCATCGATGTAGCGCAGCAGGTCTGTGACAGAGCTCAGCATCACCACCTAAAGGTGCAGAAAGAATCTAAGAGCGCACACAGAACCCTTTCTACTTTTAGCAACGTTACAAGAGTGGCATGTTTCATTTGTTCCTTTTATGTAAATCATAACTCAAATGTTTTTTTAAATGCATAATTGATTTTCTTTTAATAGGAATACTTGTTTTGGTAAGTCACTTTGCCAAACTGAAGGGTCGTTACAAACCACTGGTGTGTACACGAGGTAGTCTTTGGAAATGGTATGACAAACATCAGATATTGTTACTGTTGATACTTGAGACAAATATTAAAACCATGGTAGGATAAGCCTCTTTATTATATTATTTGTTTCAAAACTGAAATCAACATGTGTTCATGGCTGTGTCCACCACAGAACATTTTGACTCATGGAGATCAGGGTTGTAACAAGAACGAGATGTACCTTGTTGTGATGTGGGACATGTTTGGTAACTGAGGAGGAGCTGCCTTACTGGCATCTTGAGCATGAAGTCCTCTTGGCTGAAGCGAAAGCCAATATCAGTAACAGTGCGGTGGAAGAAGCTGGTGGGTCGGAGCACCAAGACCAGGTGGAGGTTCCCAGGAAAGGAGACCTTGAAGAGGGAAGAGAGATTCACGGTCATATTGATGCTGCTGGGTATGGAGGAGGATTCAGCATAATACACAACATAGACTTACTCCTGCATGCAGGAGTATACAGGTAGGTATCCTGCACATCTGACAGGAGAGACTTCAGGTCTCTACCATTCTGTCAGTCGGACGATTAATGTCAGCCTAATGGATTCAAGGTTCAGTCACTTATCCATGTTACGCACATGTCATATGCTGCATTTCATCTTTAGGTCGTTTGAGGTCGTTGCCTGGGAGTGTCTGCATCTGCACAGGCTCTATAACAACAGTAAAGCTTAAGACCACTGCAGGTGTGGGCTGTAAATAAATACTGCGGCATGACATATTATAAAAACTAAAAATAATAATACTAATAGAGTAAAATAATTGAATTTAAGATTTTATATTTTTTTAAATATTAAAATCTTGAACTTGCACATTCACCTCATAGTTAGCAAGATGTATATGCAACATTGCCTCCTATTCTGTCTTGAAATATCACCAATGCATGCGTTTGCATGTGACGTAACTTCTGACATTCATATGTCCGGATTCGACCACGAAGGGTCATTCACTCATTCATTCTGATTTCAGGATGAGCATGCATTAAACATCCTCACATCGGTCTGTTTAGGTTTCACACACAGCCACTCGCATGACTAAGCAGAGGTGTACTCTGCACCGCAGTGCTGCACTCCCCACAGCAGCCACAGCCAGCTGGTGCCAGTGCCGCATTCACCCTGCCCGCCCAAAAACTTCCCCCCAAACTCTTCATACGGTCAATAAAACTAATCAGCAGCACGTTACCGCTCTCCGGCGGATCTTCGGTATTCCCCGCCGGTAAAAACAATCAGTCATTGTGGTAGAAGCCATCTCGGTTAAATGTAAGTTCCTGCCCGTCCAGTGGAAATCGGTGCCAGGCTAAGGGATGCAGCTGACTCCGGCTGCCCGACCACAGCCGCAGCGCTGCTGCTGCTGCTGCTGCTGCTGCTGCCACTCAGATGGAGGGTGGCAGCGCTGACTGCAATGTTTCCCTCCCGCCTTCCTTTCCTCCTCATCCTCAGCACCCCCGTCATCACACAGTTTTTTTTGCTTACTCATTCATTTGCAGCAATATGTAATGGGACATTCCGTACAGATTGTTTACTCTTTTCTTCAAACTTCACACCACATGGAAGTTTAACCCAGGGCCGGAAAAAAAAAAAAAGCATTTGCTTGTATGCAATAATAGTAGTTTGATATGATGGGAGGTGTCCAGGTAATGCTCAGGTTTTCAGCACCATGGACAGCAACTCTTAAATAAAACAATAGCCTATGCCCACAGCCATACTGCATCTTACAAGCAGTGATTTGTCATATACATGATGTCAAAACAATGTAATAGGAATATTGATTAGATACAAAGAGCCTTGATGAAAAAGAAAAGTGTAACGTGAAACTCACTGCTATCCTGGCAAGTGCCGTTTTGATAGAGGCCCATGTATCCAGTCTTCGGTCTAAAATTATGATAAATTTGACTCCGGGTTGCCTCGTTCTGCAAGAAAAACGAGGCGATTGTAAACAGCTGTAATGTCATCCTGTGATTTAAAGCTATCAGACAGGAACATTAGATTACCAGTCAAGAGCAGGTGGATTAGTGAAATAATGGAATTTATAGGTGCTTCACAACTACGTACATTAGTTCTTTATCGTTCAAAATTCAATGCAATGACACGTTTCAATTTCCTAATCTCTTGGTAGAGTGAGGTTTGGACATAGAGGGCATCCTAGGACATTTGACACTATGGAGCAGTAAAGACCAGCTGTGCTCAGAATACAAGAGCTGGGCTTTTGGTGCACTGCAGAAAGAGAGAGGGAGAGAATCAGACAGCAATAGATGAAGGAGGACCCACCGAGGGATGAGAGTGAGGTATGTAAAGACTTTGGCTAACGCTTCCTCTGGAATGTCACTAAAAGCTGAGCTCTCTGGGAGGGTGATGATGACACTGGAGTCTTCCCCACGGCCCCCTGGGAACAAAGATATATTGAGACGGAAAATTACAAATGGGACACTTTCGTCACTTGAAAACCTTTATTGAGAAATGACTAAACAAGGCCTCACCTGACAGGTACGCCACCTGTTTCTCTATGTAGCCTCCAACCTCCTTCAAGCTTAGAGGGACAGTCACCTCTGGAAGAAGATACACACATGATAAACTCGACGACCTAAATAATGTTTCAGAGGTTTTACCGCGGCGACGACCACACGGATGCCTTTGTCGCTGAAGTTTTGACATGAAAGTGGTCACATTTAAAAGATAGACACTCACATGTATCAGCTTTAATCTAAGAACAGAGACTTTAACTGATATTCCATGACAATACTCTGCAGCTGGATACGCTTTCTTACTGAGGCTGAACTAAATCCAGCATCTGGTGCAAGTTAGACAATGACATCATTAAAAGGCATTCGCTCATTTACAGTGCAGCATCTGAAGTGATGTTGGTGTAGTGTTAAGATTACTGGCAGATGGCCCGGTGTCTCATGCTTGGTGCCATTACAGTTCTAGTCTGAGTGGACACAGTCTCTTACAGAGCAGTCAGTGGATTTCAAAAGAGGCTTTCATCTGCCCTTTGGTACACAAGGAATCATTCAGGCAGGTGTGTAGACAGCAGACATGTTGAAAGTGTATATGCTCACTTTGTTTTTACAGTAGACTTAATGCATGAGAAACTTTACCGTAACTTTGCAGCTTTATCTCCAAACAATGATTATCAAAAACAGACAGGAATGAAAATTAGATAGATACTTTATTCATCCCGAGGGAAGTTTAAACATCCAGTATCTTAAAAGACATTATACATTATATCATTTTTAACATTACACCCCCCCCCCTCCCTCCATTAAAAGTAAGTACAAATAAAATAAAAAATAAGCAATAAAGGCTGTACATTATAAATACAAATGTAAAAATACAGACTGTTATAAATAATTACAAAAGTAATTTTACAACACTGCAACATTGACCATTTTGTTTAATGGTTTGAAGTGTATGAAATGTTTGGAAAGTTTGAGTTGTTGGAATTAAACAGTACCGAGGCACTAACTTATTAAAATCATACAAAACTAAGGGCTAATGCAACAGAACGACAGGGCGGTCAATTCACTCACAATTCATCGTTTCCTTATCCATAATGGATCGAGACATTACAAATGAATTGCAGGATTGAAGTAGAAAAACACAGAGTCAAAAAGATAAAGGTGACAGAGGTCAAAAGAAAGAGGGAGAGAGGAGGAGGACGTGTTATTTTCCATGCGTTGACTGCAGTAACAGTGTCCGTCAGGCAGCAAGTAATGAGCTCTACTGGCACCTGCTGAATATTTGATGTGCGTCTGTAACAGAGAGGAGCTGAGCCAAGCCGGGCCAGAGGAGGACCAATGGCTGGACTGTGCACACACAGATGCAGGGTAAAGTTACCGTCACACTGGAATAGTTATATAACCATCTATCCCCTGTTGCCACAAGACCTTCGCTGAGTTGAGACAGGTCTTAAACAATAAGATGTCATGTTACATTTTCCATCGGGATAACTGCAATTCACAGATATATTATGAAATGCATTGTTTATATAAAACAATGTGTAAGCTGGTGAGATGTAGAAACAGTTCGTACATCCTATAAATAGGAAGCCAATGACCAAATGTGATGAAGAAATGATTAGAGCAGTTAGTGGATGTAGAAAAAGCACACACACTGCGGACCTTTACTGTGTTTCATCAAAGCAAGAGCAGCCTGTGCTGCAAACTGCAATGCTGCTAATAAACTTGCCAGTTTGTGGAAGTATGCTGTACTCTCCTCACGACTACAAGCCCATCCCATGATTGAGTTGCATGAAATGCCTTGTAGTGCCGTCAATCAAACAGGGACACTTATAAAGTATAAAGCACCGTTTCATTGTGAATAACTCCCACATTTTAAACACTTTAAAGGTAATCAGAGTAGGAAATGGTGTGGTTCTCTTTGAGCTTGAGTCATGACCTTTCCAGGTGACATGCAGGATTGGTGTGCACAGGTGAAAGTCAAATAACCTCTGTTTGCTCCTCTGCTCTTACACACACACACAGATAGGAGGATGTTTTCCAGTCAGTGCTGCCAGTCAAACAGATCCAGACTCCTAGACCAATCCTTTCAGTCTGCGTACAAAGCTGAAGGCGGGGAGCTTATCTCTGTTGTCCAAACAGTGAGGAGCATCTACACTGACTTCATTACATACATCTCCTATAAAAAGCATTTACCCCCCACCCCCCCTTGTACTTATTCACGTTTTATTCTTTTACAACATGGAATCACAGGCTTTTTATTTTTAACGATGATCAGTGTGAAAGAAATCACTACAAAATGATCCGTGTCTAAAGAGTCAAAGTGTGTACATTTTATAGGCACCATACGACGTCAATATAAATAGGTTGGCAGAATATTTCATTTTAAAAGATGGAGAGAGCACACATACAGAGCGTGGATGTTATTATTCAGAATGATTTTTGGAGAAAACCCAAAAGCAGGAAACATGTAATCCCCGCTTACACATAAAACATGTTCGTAGTACACAGAGGCTTCGCCGCATACTGCTTTTAGGTCATGATTATTTTTGCTAAACAAAGCTTTCCATGCAAAGCAGATTAGACTGGTGGGTGGCTGCATTCTGGTAGAAGAACCCGCGGGGATACATGAAAACTAGATTGGTTTAAGGCCAGAAGTAGATGGATAGTAAACCCCAGACAATAGCTTCACATATCTTTGGCATGGCAGCCCCTATGCATGTGATGTTGTGGGTATTTAGCTAGAACAAATGTGATATTCTATGCTGTGGAGGGAGGAATATTGTAGTTTCCTCTGCTAATGTTGCTGATAACTGCAGTAGCAAACATGGTAATCAAGCAAAACATGTCTTTAAATGTTAATTGTTTGCATGTGAGAAGTTTGGGAGTTGCAGTCTGAGTTGAGGCACTTTAAGAAGTTGAAGTTGATACTCTGAAAGTGAGTTTGAGGTGTCATTTCTGGAAGCCTTTCGAAGTTCAGTTTCACATTGAAGCCCTGTAGGCAGCTGGAATATACAGTAGGTGATATAGGTGAAGAGTTAGTGCTGAAAGCTGTCAGCTGAAAAGGAACAGATGAAAGCTACTGAAATGTCAGATGTTGTCTAAGCCATAAAAGCAACTGAAAAGCCGGTTAAAGCATAAGCAGGTAAACTGTCAGTTAAAGTGTAAGAGGCGAAGACTGTCTGTTAAAGACAATGAACTTCAGTTACAGCTGAAGTGCGGGAGATAGTTGAAGTGTGTGCACTGTAACGACTCAAGTGACCCTGTATATAAGCAGTTATAAGTTAGTGACCCTCAGTAGTAAAGCGTTGAAGAGTTAATATCAGTTGAAGTGTCGCTGACATGCACACACTTAAGGAAGCGTGTAGTTGAAGTGGCAGTGGAAGGAGGAACATGTTGCTGTTACTGCACCGTGGCCTGTTGGCCTTTGTAGTGTTTGGTGATTAATGCTAATTAATTAATTAATTAGTTAATTGATGCACACGGCTTTCTGTCATATAAGATTATCAGACTGTGTTGTATTTATCATATTGCTGTGAAAATGATATGTGTTCATGGCATACTGTGCCCATCTGCAGTATTTGTTTATGATTGTACACTTTAATTGATAAGCAGGACACGGAAATGAAGATTTAGATTGTCTTTTATGAGGTGTTGCCTAACAACGCAGTTTTACGGCCCCGTGTCATGAGTATTGGGATTATAGCAGGTTTACTTTGACTCTCAAGAAGGCTCACACGCTGGTGGTGGAGAAAGGAAAGGGCAAGCTACGTACAGGATGATGTATTATTAGCCATGACTAAAATGATGATTCATGCTTATTGTTTCATACAGCAGTGGTATTTGTGCTCACCACTGCATCCCCTGTAAGCAGATTATGACAAACCCAGAGAGCAAGAGTCACATTTCACACAAGAGAGAAAAAAAGAAAAACGTTGGCTGGTATTTTTAGAAACTCAGCGTGGCCTTGTCTCTGTTACCCACACACACACACACACACACACACACACACACACACACACACACACACACACACACACACACACACACACACACACACAGGTACAATGAACCTGCAGGTGACATAAAAAGGCAAAGGCCCATCAATTAAACAATAACACAAGGCTGCCAAGAACCCAAAGTAATCACATTAGCCTCTGGAGGAAGCTCCTCCAAGGAGCTGTCAATCACATCAGGCGCTATTTCTGTCCATCATCTTACCTTCATTCCCTATTTTGTTTCTGCTATTTGCAAAATACACCTTTAAAGTGATGACTGACAAATGTTGAGGGTGATGCGATATGTGGTGCTTTTCAAAAACTACCTCTGTCTTCTGGGAAATACATGTTTAACTAATTACATTGTTGTTTTAAAAGAACCTTTGTTACTTTTCCCGATTAAATTCCGTTGCTGCTTTAAGATAAAAAAGTGTTTTTTATTAGTCCCATAATTCAATACATGACACAATACAATAGTAAAAGATCCTCTTTTTTTCTTTCGAATGGCTTAGTTGACATCAGCAGTATGCAATTTTCATCCGACACTGACCAAATCTGATCTACAACCCACAGCAGTCTGCAGATATTCAGGCTACAAATAATCACTATGGATAAATATCTGTCCATCTGTGAAGGCTATGATGACATAATCCCTGCAACGGCCCGGTGTTGGAGCAAAGCTGCAGGAACTGGCACATCAATAATACTGACCAACCTAAGACACAGACTGCACTGCTCCAGTTACGTCCTGTAAGGGTTCTCAGAATTTACACATGAACACTGTAAATCAAACTAAATGGACTTCTGCTACAGAGCTTTAGAGTGTCGGTCTGCTGAATCGTGCTAAAATGTAGTAATGGGAAATAGTTTCAGAGCGGATACGGGATTATGTTGAAAAGTGTGCGGAAGTTAAATGAGGACAGTCAGCATCATGTGTACTCACGCTGCAGAGTGCTCTCTAGCTGAGAGCCGGCCTGCAGAAGGCAGCGGTAGCCCTCCATCTCCCTCTTTGAATCTTTCTCCGACTCTCTCTCCTCCTGCAGTGAAGCTGGGCCCATTCCCTTCGTCTCAGGCGCTGGATCAGGCTGGGAGAACTGAGGCGTGAGTCGTGGGAGGTATTATCCAGGCCTCACATCCTTTTCAGAGTCCTGTAGCCCCGCATAGTGTGTGTATGATCGAGGCTGGGAGCTACAGCAGGGAAACTTATGCCCACCTGCCACTGCGGGTCCCAAGATCCAGACGGGACAGTTGCCTGAATCTGCTGCTCTGGATCTTCCTGACCTTGAGCTGCAAAGAGTGACTCCACACTGAGCAGCACAGTTACAACTGGCCTGTCCGCATGAGCAGGAAGCAGTAGTTTGCTGTCCCGTTGTTGCCCAGACTGGGTGTAATGATATTTCCCCCTCATACACATACACACTAGTGGCGGCAGACTGTCCTGCTTTAGCAGCAGCTACTTCAAAACAAACTAGGCTCCATCTGGCCACTGCTGTCTCTCTGTCGCCCCTCCCCTCTCTCTCTCTCTCTCTCTCCCTCTCTCCCTCTCTGGGCTTTAGTGCGTCAGCTCTGCAACAAGCAGAGCTCAAGAGTCTGCTCCTGACACACTGCCAACTCCCTCCCAACTTTTCCTCGCACTTCACACTCCCTTGGGCTGCTTTCTATGCCTTCAGTATAATGCAGACTGTACTACAGTAGGCAGGATTGTTAGGCAGCCTGGCTGCCATGTTCATGTCCCCACTTTCTTCAGCAGTACTATAATATAGATGCAAACAGTGGAGAATAGATCTATTGTAAAGAAAAAATTTAACTCTACCACACCCTCAGCCAACAAGTTTGGCCCATGCAAAGCACAGCCTTTAATACACAACAATCACATTCAAACAGAACAAATATGAAAGGGTGTCATTGTGTACATACTGATACACAGAGCCTTTCTCAACTCCAATCCCCGCTGCTAAGCTCACAACTACTCTGGATGGATGAGTGCTCACTAACAGAGATTTAGGTGGAGAAAACTGATGTATAAATGTATGTAAACTTCCTGTACAGAGACTCACAGCGCTCGATGTTTTCTTGATGCAAGGCCACACACGGGGCACGGGCAGAGCAGCAGAACGCAGCCACTCAGCTGATCCAGCTTAGCCTCTCAGCCATCTCATTACCGCACAGCATCTGCTTAGTGGTCAAATGCACACAAACACTCTCAGCCACCCACACGTACACACATCCTCACATGACAGAACCTGCTGACATAACAGTTGGTGTAATAAAGCACTACAAGGCAGTTTATCTTCAAAACATTCTGCTTTATTTCAGAAAATCTTTAGGTTTTTGAACATACTAGTTTCAAAGAGGTACATTCAGCTTGGAGGTTTGGAGTGTTGAGGCTGGAGACCCAAAGGGGTGGAGGTGGCGAGGTGTCCCTGCTGCATGACGCAGGGCTGCTGAGGTGCCTGAAGATGTCCACCTCCAACCCTTTACAAACAGGGGCAGCGTCCACAACCGCAGAGCCTCTCGTGCTTCTTTTTTTTTTTTTTTCCTGACATTTTTTTTTTTTTCTTACAAAAGTGGCTGGAAAAAGGTTGCATTAAAAATACAATCCATTATTTTATACTTTTCATTTAGACAGGCAAAACGTTAGATTCCAAGATATTTTTAAGCTCTGAAAATAGCATCTCTGATGTCACTTAAAGGTTGTTTTTTTTTTTTTTTTTTTAAACGAAGCAGGCAGCCCCTCTCAGCGTGTCCTCTTACATCCGGCACAGTGCAGTCTGGACGTGACATGTCACAGAGTAATAAACAGCCTGGCATCCAAAAAATTTAAACAAGCCGTCTTAGTGGAACATGACAATGAAAGGCATGTACATGTTTCCATTTGTTAAAAACAAAATCAACATTAATTCAATTTTCTATTTGGCATTATGACTGCCACTGTGCAGATGCACTGTATCAGATGTGTCAGGCTGCAGTCAGTGGGGGTGAAACACAAAGCCAGCACTACAGAGTACTGTACTGGAGTTATCGTTTGAGCAGGACTCAGTGTAGTAGTACATTAGAACATCCTCATACTGACAGATTTCATTAGTGACATCAATCTTAAATTGGTAAAAGGAGTGACATTGGTTCAGAGTTTGACTCTGGATATTTGGAGTGTGTTGGGGAGGGGGGGGGGGGGGGGGCTGCCTGTCTCTGCATGTATGACAAAGACTGTTAAAAGGGATTGGCACAGGCTCACATCAAGGCTGGAGTAACACAGACAAACTCAGCTGACCCCTTCCACAATGCAAAAAAAAAAGATTGATGCAATAAAAGTATAACATTTGTGAGTAAAAGTACACGTAACAATAAATATGCCAAAAATAGACAATACAAGTTTGTGGAAAAAAACAAGAGAACAAAAAAAACAGTCATTCAGAAACCGTATCTAAAAGTGTTTGATGTCATGGCATGTTTAAATGGAATGTATGAAGCGGTACAAACCAGAAGTTAAAGGAACAAAGCGGTCCACTCCGTCCTCCTGTCAGTCACAAAACCTGACCACAGACAGAAGGAAGGAGACGGAGCATGGATGCTATGTATGAACTATGTTGACTCTGCAGGTCTGGAGTTGATTTTCTTTACACTCCCAACTTCAGCCTGCTTGAGAAAAATGATGCAAACTAGATAATGGGTGATGAACATAAATATCCTCATTTAGGCTTTAGTGCATGTGCGCATTTACGTGTACGGTTACTGCGTGTGTGTTGTTCTCGTCTATATATATCTATGTGTGTGTCCTCAGGCATATATTCATGTGCCTTAGTTACCATCCACGCAATGAAGAAACCAGCTTCCTTAATAGTGCAGGAAATGTCTAAGCAAACTACATCAACGAGGTTCAAGTAATCCTGGTTTTCATGAAGCACGGGCGCGTCTGGCTTCTCTCACCCAGCGCGCACTTCTGTAACACACACACACACACACACACACACACACGCGCTGACTTGTCACTTTCAGGTCACAATAGTGTGGACAGAATCGGATCGCATTACGTTCATCTTTTTGGCTTTGAGCGGATACATCTCTAAACTATATCTATCTATATATATATATATATAAATATATATATATACACAGTACAGCACATATATTAATTTTTCTCATCTTAAATTGAGTCTTAAATTATCTCTGAGGTCGGAAGATTTAGGTCATTCTCCGAGCAATTTTAGATTGCTTAACATCTCTAATCTATATCTCTCAATCTTGCATACACACACACTTTTTGGATTGAGTGGTAATATGGCCTCGGTTAACTCCTCTTATAACAACATGCCAATAACAATATAATCTTTATATAATAATCTTTAAACCAGAAAACCGTCAGTTACTTCTCATCATGAAGTATTTGGACCCGTGGATGAGTGTAATCTCTGAAACATATAACTATTTAATGAATAACCGTTGGAAAAGCGTAATAACTATAAAGTGGAATAACCTTTCAAAGTGTAACCGTTGCAGACTACGAGATCGTCAGGTCTGAATTAAAAGCTGAGCAGGATACAGTGACTGAACATCAGTGGAGTGAAGCTTTCTTGAGAGCCGTCTTTCATGCAGGTGAACCATTCTTGGAGTGGATATTATTACGACTGCTTGTTAAAACACAGCAGTTGGATAGAGCTACTGACAAGGCAGCCGTGTAAGCATTCATTTATAAGCTAGTATTAAAAAACAAAAAAAGTCAAAGAAAGAAAATTCATGCCCGTCATCTGAGTAGATATTTTTTAAAAATAATGCAGGGCACTGCTCTGCAGGCATGCGTTGGGGGGTTGGGAGCTATTGGGATTGGGATTGGGCGGAGAAGGACGGAGCAAAGACCGCTAAACCCCTTTTTTATCCGTCCCCACCCCCCCCCCCCCATTCATCTCTCATCTTCTTCTTATTTTTTCCCATCCTCTTCTTTTCAGATCGAGCATGATGGCAGTCGGCTCTGACCCGACTGGTACGGGACCCTGAAAGTGGCAGATGCTCCGCTGCCTTTTACTGGCGCTCCTTCAGGTGCTTGTAGGATAGTGGTGTGACTGCCGCAATCTGGAAGAGCACAAGCAGACAGATTTCACTTCAATGTTCTCATCATGAGCTGGTGCCAACAAGAGGGAGAAGACGAGACACCTTGAAATCACCAACAACCATCAATCAAAAAAAGAATAGGCGGCGATTGGCCACGCACCACGACACGTAAAAACACACTGAAATGACACGCTCCCCGCCACCAGAGACAAGCAGAAATTAGTAAAGGAAATGCTCCTTGTTTCATCCAAGCCTACTGATCTTGTTGAAGCTCAGCGGGGACATTGAAGAGACACAGAAAATTAAAGTTAGGTTTGAGTCACTGAAGTTTACCTGGACGTTTGTAGGAGGCCGCCCTCTGACAGCTATTGGGAGAATAGAAATGCAGGTTAAACAGTGAAAGCTGTTGCAAAAGTCGCCTGGTGCTGAAGAAAAGCAACAGATATCGGTGACCCTGGTCAACAGTGATGGGAAGGTGCAACACTCACACCTACCAACAGGGGGTGGACAAAACAATGAAAACACCTAGACATTTAATCAAGTGCCAAAAAAGGTGTCGAGAGATTTCCTTTCACCTCCCGACACCTCCTGTGGTCTCGATAGTGCAGCCTTACATCTCTACTGTCAGCTAATGAGTAAAGAAAGTGAAAAAATTATGGGGGGGGAGACATTTTTGTAATGTATTGGATCATTTCAGAATTTCATACTTTGTCCTTATTTTATTTATTCTATAATGTGTTATTTATTTAGGTTTTCCATATTTACCTTGTACAAATACATCGACAAAATGTAATCATGCGATGTTTCCGTTCATTTTGTTGTCACCCTCTTTATGTAATGCAGCACCAATGTCTGCGGTTGTCACGTCATGCAGTGAATTAAGCATAGCACTCACACAAATGCATCAATCTGTTTGACAGGAAAGTAAGCAGACGGTTTTGCACGTGCACACAGGACGAAGCGACCGTGATCAAACCCGCAACGGTACATGAATGTCAGACTGAGGGAAGTTACAATCACAGACCAGCTCTGTTGTTTCACACGGTCAGCTAAGAAAATCCAAGCAAACTTCACCTCGCACACAAAAGAAGATGAGATGGACTGAAATCAACTTGCACATGCAGAAGGTAATATACAAGCGGGGCTTCCAAAGGGAGGCTGAAAGGAGCATGTTTTTAAGGTTTTGCAACATCACGCCGAGAGATGCATTCACATGCATTCCATTTCAACAAAGAAATGTCTCCAGTCT
The DNA here is from genome assembly GCF_900634415.1 of Cottoperca gobio. Lineage (NCBI taxonomy): Eukaryota > Metazoa > Chordata > Actinopteri > Perciformes > Bovichtidae > Cottoperca > Cottoperca gobio. The sequence continues at coordinate 9,263,615 of NC_041364.1, forward strand.
GACGTGGGAAAAGTGCATCGCTTCAGCCGGCCAATATCAGCTCGCACACAACACAAACGAGCACAGTGGGTCATGTTGAATGTAGCCTGGATGCCTTTGATTCTCTTGTTAAAACTCAGAGTTAGGGAACCAGAAAAGCTGGAGAGGTTGGCTGGGGGAGTGAGTCTTTGATTGGCTTAAATGGCCTGAAGGTGGGCTGGTACCTGTTTAAATGACAGTATTGGACTCATCTGAAAAGGTTCTCATGAGCAAGGGCCTGGCTGAAGACCGGGGAGACTGGTAGCCCCCCGCGCTCGACTGAACCGGCTTCTAGAAGGGTGAGGCAAGAGACACCAATGACATTACTACACTGACAAACACACACTTTGTCTGTCTCTCCATCCTTTGCTCTCTCTTGTACACAGACAGATACAGATACACACACACACACACACTTGAATGAAAATGAGTCCTGGTGCCTTTTTAGACAGTTTCCTTGCAATTGTGATTTGTTTTCTCTATATTAATCAGTCCATATTAATACAAGGCTACTACCCTTGCACATTTCTCAAAAGCATGTACGATGTAACACGCACGCACAGACAGAAGGCACCCCCAGGGTTTGCGCTGAAGATCCAGGATGAGGTTGTTGACTTGAGCCTCATGCAAGTAAGTTTGGGTGCTTTGACGGGCTGCATTCACCTGACTCGACATGCGGAGGCAGCAGGCATTGGAGCAGCACAGGCAGCCGGGAGGAAAACACTGACCGACACAACTGGACAGACAAGAACGGAAGACTGACTGCATGTTTAGACACCCGGTCCTACTCCACACTGTTTGGGCACACACACACACACACCGGCCCACTGACCAACACTCCTCCCAATTTAATTAACATTTATCTGAAGAACTCAATTTGAGGTTTTCAAAGATGGGGCCCTCCAAGTATAGCATTCCTGATGTAATATTGCATCTGAAATCTGAGTCGTCTGACCTAATCTGTCCAACCGAGTTGGGACTGTAAAAAGCCACATAACGCCACCCCGAGTTACTTTAGAGGGTAAGGAAGGAGTCAAACAGTGGGAGAGGAAGGACACAACAGGTAGGAAACAAGCAAGACTGGCAGGCACAGAAACTCTGCAGGAAGAGACTTAAGTATAAGAGCTGACAGAAAGAAATAGAGACCTCAGTCACTCCACGAGAAGCTGTGAGTGCTAGGGGTCTGCGACAACATGAAGATAGTAGATGTCCCAGAGGAAGGAAGGCGATGTTTCATCTTTAGGGAGGCAGGAACAGAGAGGGACAGAGAAGAAATAAGAGGGTGAGACAGAGTAAGAAGCAGTTAGAAAATGTAGAAAACAAGTAAAAATAAAAGGTTAAAGGGTGTGTTCTGTAGACTGCAAAATCCACAGTATGCCAGCTCCTGCAGCTACCAATAACAATATTTAATTTGTACATGTTTGGTTCTGTAACATTTTCACTCAAACAGAAATACTGAAAAACAAACGCTGTGATCAGTAGATACAGTATTGTACAAAGCTGCTGTAAGACTCCACTCAAATACATGAAACACATTTGGTTTATTACTTTTCCCAAATAAAACAAGTCTAGACATTATAAAAAAAGTGTGGAACAAATTTCCATTTCCAGCTGCTTGGAAAACACATTAGCCTCATGGGGAGTTAAGTGTAACAACATAAGTTGTCCTCTGGAGGAAATGGGAGGGAAATCAAACTGTCCATATGAAAGTAAGTCGTACCAAAAACTTGCCTGATTTTTTGACTGGTTTTATAAATGTTTTGTCAGAGTACCTCACAGAGGGCTTTAATAGATCAGAGGGAGTCGTTGACGGAGGCCAACAGTCCTCTGCAGTGAAGCATTGTTCCGTATATACAAAGACATGATCAATACAATCATATGTGAAACTTCTCGTAACTATACCCCACCTACGTCAAGGATGGGCTCCATTAATAATGATCCAGCCCCTGGGGAACAAATATATGTAAAGTTTGAGCTTTGTAAATCTCAGACAGAGATAGAGAAGGCAGAAGGGTAAAAGAGAGAAAGAGAGAGAAAGAGAGAGAGAGAGAGAGAGAGAGAGTGAGAGAGAGAAGAGAGCGAAGAGAGAGTGAGAGAGAGAGTGAGAGATGAGTGAGAGAGAGTGAGAGATAGAAGAGAATGAGAGTTTCTCTCTCTCTCCTATCTCTCTAGCTCGCTATAACTCGCCTATCTCGAAACTCTACACCTCGTGTCTACCTCTCTCAGATCTCTATATATATTTGCCCTCTCTCTCATATCATACTCTCCTCTCTCTCTCGTGCCCTCTCGCACGCCGCTTCGCTATCCGCGCGCGCTGCGCTCTAGATCGCCTGTCGCTCTCTCGCTCTCTCTCTCTCTCTCGTCTCTCCTCTCTCTCTCTCTCCCTCTCTCGCTCCCTCTCTCGCTTCTCCCCGCTCTCTCTCCTGCTCTCTAAGCTCTCGAGCGAGAGCGCGGAGCGCTCTGCGAGGCGAGCGCGAGCGCGAGCGAGTGCGAGAGCGAGAGCGAGCGAGAGGTAGAGAGAGAAGAGAGGGCGAGCGGTAGGAGAAGAGAGAGAGAGAAGTACAGTGTAAGTGTATGTGTTTGAGCTCTACCTGTCGAGCGTGGGGCCCGCGGGGTTTGCGGAACACCACAAGCAGGATCTCTGGCAGTAGGCTGAGCAGGATGAGCAAGATGATGACCAGCCAGGCTGACACTGAGCTCAGCATGTTGGCAAACACAAAGTACAAACGTTGCTGCTTCAGGAAAGGCCTGCAGGAGAGGAAACACTTCCGTTTACACCGGCTGAAAAAGAGCTACAGAAAATGCAAACATTTGCCACAATGAGTATGTAGGTTATCTTATCGTGAGATGTTTCCTAACCATATTATTCCTCCCCAGAAGAAGCTGAAAAACACGTAGAAGGCCAGGGAGCCCCAGATTACAAAGTGGTTGATCCAGGTCCAGTGCCGTGTGTCCAGAGCGAGCTAGAACGGCAGAGAAATGTCAAATATCCAACACAATTCGCCAAAGTCATTGTTCTACGAGACAATGTCGCGGCTCCAAACTTTCGTAGGAAACATACGATATAGATAAGATGAATAAAAAACAGGAGAGTGTGTTACCTTTAGTGTGACGGTGAAGACGAGGACAGTGAAGACAATTGTTCCATATGACCAGTTGCCAAAAACCTGGATTTAAATAAGACAAACGAACAAGTGTACTTAGGAGACGATGCTTAAGTCATTTAATTATCACACCCATTTAGACGTTGAATTAAATCTAACCTGGCCATTATCCTGCAGTGCTGGGTTACTGAACAAATATCGAACACCAAAGAAGAAGAGCAAGCCGTGGAAGACTCCGAGTAGAGTCCAGTAGAGGAACGGTCCCCACTGTAACATGCCGTTCTTAGCAATCCCTCTGGAGAAAGTCAAGAAAGAGAAAGATGAACAAAGTCTTGATCTTTGCATATCATTTAAACTACTAAAAGAGGAACAACAGCATATTTGAGTTAGGAATATGAACTCACACTTTTAATGTCTAATGAAACGGGACTGTGTAACTTGTTCATTAAATCTGAATTGCATTGACAGTATATGATCTATGGCTAAAAAGTAATACGATCATTCACGTGCCACTGTTTTTTTTCTTCCGTTCAATTAATTAAATCAATTAAAAAAATTTTTGCTCAAAACACTGATCCTAGATCTGAAACATAAAGACGAGAAGATTCATTTATATAAACGTTGTTCCTCTTCACTTAAAGGAAGTAAGCACATCTAGATCCACCTGTTCCCAGGTTTACCTGTAGAGGGTGGCATTGTCCAGCAGAACCTCAATGCAGATGTGCTGCTCCAAGAGGCTGTAAGCCAGGATGGGCATAGAGGTGAAGCAGATGTTGTACATCGTCAGATAGGCCGCGTCATACAGGGGCTGGGGAGGATGGGAGCAGGGGGGAGGAGGGGTGAAGGGGGAAGGGTTGGTAAGGAGGAACGAGGGGGAGGAGGAGGAGGAGGAGGAGGAGGGGGAGGGGGCAACCAGGGGTTAATATCATGGAGAGGACACAACTCATACACACCAGCATACTGACACATTCAGTGTTTCATATAAGCAAGCTTATATACATCTTGCATGCAGTTATGGAAGCTCCGTCAGGGTCCATGTGGCATGAGGTAGAATTAAATATTCAAAAAACTAATCTTAAAAAAAGACGATATCTATATTTAGTTTATATATAATTCACAGATCTATGTGAGGAGCAGTTTTTATATAAACACTGTACCATAAAACATTTATTTATTTATTCAAGTATACTTATTTCTCATTAATAACCAAGTGAATTCATCAAAGTGCTCCAAACTGTAATCAGGTCATCTAACTCATAAGTGCATTTCTACAGTGTGACAACACACACATGCCACCACGACTGCATAATATCATACATACGCTGTACCAGGGTGGTAGAACATGACAGCAGTGCTATGTAGTCTAAGTCAGTATATAAACATATCAATCAAAGCTCAAACATCCCAGGGGGGGCAGTGAGGGAGGGGCAATCTGAGGGAAAGAGACTAGCATTCAGGAGGACGAGCCGAGGAGGTGTTGATTCAAGGGACACTGCCTCCTTTCATGTACTGAACACATCTTTGAACCTCAAAGGGCCTCAGGACATACTCACTTGCTGGGAGTAGCCACAGAAGAACTGGTACAAGAACTGAGGTAAGATGAAGCAAAGGTTCTGCAGGCGAACAGAGAAAAAGAATAGGCTCACACTGCTGGACAAAAAACATCAAAGAGGGCATCAAATGCAAGTTTCGTTTGTTAAGAGGATAAGATTCTGTCAAATCTGTCTCAACACATAATCCTCAAATCAGCGGATTTGTTTATGGAAAACAGGCTTTACTGAAACACAAAACAAGTTCTTACCCTGAAGAATGACACGCAGTCCATGTTGTTCCTACCTTGTAAAAGAAATATTGCACCAGGTGGGCAATGCGAACATAGTAGAGATGCCCATGAGCCAACAGAAGTTTCTTGAGGTGCTTGAGTTTGGGGATGGCATAATCACTGTTCCTCACTGCCTGCCGACCCTCTTTACCCTTAATACCTGAAACACCAAGAACAAATATCTCACAAAACAGAACAAAGTCACCAAAAAGCTCCACTTTCCTATATTTGGGACAGTTATTATAAAGCCTTTAGTCAGCTTCAGACTTCTTACCAATCCCAACATGAGCTTCTAAAATCATGCTGACATCATTGGCACCATCTCCAATGGAGAGGGTGATTGGGCTGCCTTTAGAGTGTTTCACCATTTTAACTATCTGTAGATGGAGCAAGACGGAGGGGCAACAATTGAAAGAATCTGAAACCAAGCGTTCACTGTGAAAATCATTATCTTTTAATTCTTTGACGAGGAAATATTTCCCACATGTTAACTATATTGTTCTGACCTGCGCCTTTTGTAGAGGAGCCATGCGACAGCAGAGCACAGATGTGCAGTTTTGACAAATTTGCAGGAACAGGCTCTTGTAGCGACTTGAGTTGGATTCTGAGGAGGAGTTGAGCACCATCGACAGAGTGGCTCCATCTATGATGAAGCCGTAGTCCTGGTTTGCTGAAGACCAGGTCCTAAAAATGTGTGTTCAAGTCCAGCGATTAATAAGATTCAGTTTGGTTAAATGAACACCCTAATACAAGAGCAAAGTATCACATAATACCCTCAATACACATCATGTAAGTCAAGGTACCAACCTGGTGACTCCTGCCTTAACGGGTGGTGCATCCTGTACGGCTTTCTTGTGGTATTCAAGCAAGAGCTCATGCAGTCGTTCCTCACGCCTCCTCCCTCCATCCTCCAGAGTACGGACGGTCAGCTCCAAAAGCTCTGTATTTCTCTGGAACAATCTACAAGCATAGCAGGTGGACTTTGCCGTCTCCATCTTGTCCCCCGTCAGGACCCAAACCTTAATGCCTGCACCCTGCAGAGCCTCCATGGTCTCGGCTGCCTCCTCTTGAAGCCTGGGAGATGAGAACAAAACAATTAAGTAATGAGACAAAAAGGAAGGTTATCACACTAACTCTGAGATGTGTTGTGACACAAACATTGGTAGCAACTATAGCAATATTCTGCTATTAGCATTAACATTTTGTTTATATTAATGTACCAAATTCACATAATCATTCATAAATGTTTAGGGTTGGGGTGGTACTTACTACTATAAAAAAAAAAATATCGTATTATCATTATTATTAATTTTTTCACGCTGATATAAATTAATCTACTGTGAACTTATTTCAGATTAAATGCATTGATGCATGCTGATGTAATAAAATGTTCCATCTCTTTGGTGTTAGTTAATGCATTTTCTAAATGCAATAGTAATTATAAAACACTAAGAACTTGGATTGTGGAAGATTACCTACTGTATACCACAAGAGGGCGCTGTGGGCTTACTTTAAAAGGTTCTGAATAAAGGGGACTTCTGGCTGTCAAGCCACTTATCAGACAAAAACTACCAGCAATCAGGTGACATGACAAAAAGGCATGAGACAGGAAAAGGGTGGTGGAAGTGTTGAGGTTGCATAAAAGTAGATGCATTATAAAAAAAGGAAGAATTAATTCATTTCAGCAAAACAACAAAGTGAGTCAAGACAGGACGTTTATGACACGTTGTTTATTGCTGGCATCTGCTAACTTTTGGCCACTTCTATCAACTCCAGGTGTATTCTGGGATTTAGGGCCTCCTAAAATACTTGGCACGGATATTTAATGAGATCAGGGGAGAGGAAGGACAAGAGCAGCATGCAAGATAACAAAAAGTAAGACATTGGCCAACTTTAAAACGTCAGCAGGTTCATCGGCGTGAGCTGTGTGTTCGTGTTGTGTGAGCACCCACCGGTCTTCTACAGCAGTAGCTCCTATGAGACTCATGCCTGTCTCCACTTGGTTGTAAACAGACATGAGCTTCTCCTCTCTGTCCTGCAGAGCCAATCTAGCTTCCCTCAATTCTGCATCTGCCTGGGCGTACTCCTCTGCACTGAGATATTTGTAGGCCACACACAGTGTCCGGTAGCCCTCCTAAACAGTGGAACACACAGCACCCAATGTCAGGACAAGAAAACACAAAACAACCTGTTCTGAAGTCATTGTAATCTTAAATTAAAACTCGTCTGACCCTAGAATCATAAAGTACTTTTAAACGTAACAGAAATTAATATATTAGGGGTGTCACTCACTGTTGCATTACGCTCCACATGCATGCGTATCCTTTCAACCTCCTCCTGTCTGACGCGAGGAAAGATGGAGGAGTCCGCTCCCTTACAGAAGAGCAATGTATCACCTGGACATAAGAAAACACGTACACATAAAACACACAGCATGTGTGCATGTGGGGGCTGAGGGCCAACACTGAATCACTGTCTGCAATAAATCTAACAGTAATCTCAAGCTCACCTGATTTGGATCTGACTATTACACTCATTCGCCTTCTCACTGGGTCAAAGTTCAACACGTGAAGTAGTTCATACCTTTGGGGAGGTACAAAATGGAAGTAAAATAAAAGCAGTAGTGCAAATGCAAATACGCTGTGACATAACTGACTTACATTTCAATATCATTGTTCCTGGTGAGAATCTTCATGGTTTTACTTTCAAAACCTAGAAATGTGAAGCCATACCTGCAGATGGAGACAAATCATCAGGATAAAAACATATATATGCATTTTGTGATAATCATATACAAACAACATTGAGTCAGAACTGCCCATCTCTTACCTCATGGCACCCTTGACCAGAGCAACCTCATCAGGTGAGGAGGCGATAAAGCCTCTCTGCTCCTGCAGTGGTCGGAGCACTTCTCCATCCACCCCTACGCCATCCACCTGGTTTATCAGTCCGTCCCCTTGGACTTGACCCTGCTCTGTAGACTCCTTCACCTGGACTGTGTGGCACAGACACAGGGCACGCAGAAACAGCTCTTCCCTCTCCTAATAACACAACACGAACATGGCTTAATAAAGTCAATTAAGATTCAGTAAATTGTGTGTAAACTAAATTAATGTATAAAAAAAAAAAAGTAAAATTAAAAGTAAATTCATTTACAGCAACACATGGAGCCATATACAGTAGCACATACATATACAGTAGCTGGAGTTTAGATAACACCCAGATTTTACAACCATTTGTCTAAATTGACTTCTTATCAACATGTGTGTTGAAGTCTGTGTTATCAGGCGCTCATGTTAAGAGCACACAGCCACATTGCTCCGCCTCCATGTTGAGTGCTTATGTTGACATGTCAAGGAGACTGTATGTGGGTGACCTATGAAGGGTCTTCCTGAGCAGCGGGGTATGTAATGGCCATATGTTTGCTACATGTGAGACTTTTACAGCAGATGGAGGGACACCACAACACCCACCTTGCCAGCTTTGTGCTGCACTTTGTTTACAGGTCCATCTGGGACACAGAATCCGTCCAACTCTGAGCCTGCGTCCCGGTACTTGTACTGGAAGCCATCGATGCAGCACTCTATGAACTCCATGTTGTTCTGAGTGAGGGTGCCCGTCTTGTCTGTGAAGACATACTCCACCTGCAGGCAATGTGATAAAAAAAAAGACATGACGGACTCTTCCAAACCCATAAAGATTCCGTTTCCCATTTAACGGATTCCAACAATAAGATTAGGCAATTACTCCCAGAAAGAATTAAACTGCATCAGTTTAACGAAGCATCGCCTTTAATTGAAGTAATCATCGGGCAAACCAAGTGAGACTGATCTACGGCAGCACAGTTTCAGTTAGAAGTGCCATAAAAACAAGAGAAGTCAGGTCAGCACGGCCAATCTGACGTTATTATAAACAGCTCATAGTTTACAGTAGCACTGTACAGATGTGCTGTGGCAACAGCGGTGCAAGTAACCGCAGCGGTCGGTAGCTTCCATGAACTTTGCTACATTTTGTTTTTAATTCTTTTCTTTTTTAGATGCATTCATCAACATCAGAGAAGGAAGCGTTTTGGGTTAAGTGCAGCAGACATTGAGACGATCTTCTGACCCACGCAGCCAGTGAGCCACACCTGCAGTACCAAACGTCACAGAGTGACCGCCCCCCAGAAAGAAAAAGTACCCACTACCCAGCCTGCTCCTGGCCCCATTTCTGGTTGCAGGCTAACCCGGATCAAGCTGCACATAACAGGCAGATCGCAGGGCAGAGTGCAGGACTCCGGTGAGACGATAGGGGGCGGACTGTGTTTACATCAATGATGCTTGGTGCTGAAACGTCAAAGTCAACGGACAACATGGACAATGTTTCCTTGATATCAAATTTATTTTTAATGTCAAAGATGTTGGTCAAATTATCTGCCCAGAGAATTCTCCATTGTTTCTGTTTGTTTACATTCCTCCTGATGCAAATCGAATTAAATATACTTCAGGAAAGCACTACTACCACCATTTTTGTTTTGTTCCGTTTTGTCATGTTCGATTGGATCTTCGGTCTCACCTGCAATTTTGCTTTTCTTTTCAAAATTTCAAATATTTAGCCGGGTAAAAATGAGATACCTTTCTGTAACAGTAGTTGAGAGCCACAGCATAAGCAGTGTAACAAAGAATATGCTTTTTTCATGAATCATTCTTTTCATAATTGTATGATTTTATTAGATTTGAGTGATTTATGTGTGAACATATTTTCCTTTACATTTTAAATAATGACATAAAGTGAGACATACAGTGGTGGTGTTATATTTACACACTCAGTGGGTGTTTGACAACCGTTCGTGCTGTTCCAAAGCACTGAATTGTGTAGTTCTAGTTGTTGTTCATGGACACTTTATATGTAGTGTTCAGAATATTCTTTTGAAATTTTTGACATTTTTTGATAATATTGCCAAAGTTATTTAGGGGGCTACTCGTCTTTCTAGAGCAACAGGCTAAAATCAGTTTTACAATCAATGCTTCAGAACATTTAGTTCTATTTTGTAATTTAACACACAGCAATGCTGACTTGACAGAAAGCAGTTCCCACCAATGACATTTCTGCAATTTAAATGTCGTTTCATTTCATTCAATTTTGACCGTCGGCCTCACCTGTCCCAGCTCCTCATTGAGGTCTGAAGTGTTGACCAGTGCCCCCTCCTTTATTTCAGGGTCAAAGAAGTCCTTGTCCCATGTGATGAAAAAGGATCCCAAAAACTTTTGCATCTCAACTGTCACATACATTGACACCGGAATGATGAAGTTGAAGAGCACCATGAAGGAGAGGAAGTCAGTGAACATCTTCAGATACTGTTGATGAGAACACAGGGCCGTATTTAAATGTTAATCTTATCTAGACTAAATAGAACTCCATGTGCAACGCATACACCATGTGCTTAAGGTGAGGCCTATAGTACATCCCAACAACAAATATGACAGACATGGTGATAATCAGAAGGTTGGATTACAATGTTTGCAGTTCATTGAGGGAGAGGGGTGAGGGTTATCAGCCAATACAATGGACCATGTACTAATGTAGGTCTGAAGTGAGCCTGTGGAGGCTTGTAGTTGTACCACATTAACACAGTCTCCTACAATAACATTTGCAATACACATAATAACACAATGTACTGAGGCAATGCTATCAAGACCTTTTTACCTTTTGTTCTCCAGCAGAGGTAATTCCTGCACGGCTTGGATTGTGGTGACACTTAGCTCATAGTTTATTGCTTTGAAAACAAGGACATGCGGCAGGTTGCTAAAACATTCACTCACCAGATTGGTGTCTTTCTCTCTCTGGGTTTTCTCGTTGTACCAAGGCTCATCCTGTCCGGGCTTGCTCTGCCACACATACTTAAGTGTAGTGCACACTAGGGCCTTGCTCACCAATATGCAAAGGTAAACCAGAAGGAAGGCATTGATAGACCTGAAAATAAAACAAAAGCAAATAAAATCAGTACCAAAAAGGGATGTTGCATTTTTATTTTTTAACTTGTTTACGACAATTCCTCTAAACTTACTTCTCCACAGCAGAGCGTTTCTGAGACTTGCCCTGGTAGTTGAGAGCCATCTTTGTCTCCATGCCAGTATAAACTGCAACACCTTGAGGAAGAAAAGGAGATCCGTTTTGTTAAGCTATCTTCACTAAAAAAAAAATAAGTTATTGGAATAAAATCAATATCACTTGACTCACCACATATTTTCTGAGTGTTTTTTAAAGTCGACCCTTTCAGGAGGAGGTTTTCTGGGCCCAAAGACCTGCACAATCACATCAGTAGATCAAACAGTTTAGTAATACAGAAGCTGTGCAAGTCCACACAATCCTCTATTCTCTAAATGGAAACCTGGCAGGCAAGCTGGCATCCACTCGAAAATATGCAGTGACAAAACACAGTATGACGGCGGTCTGGGCTTACAACCGTTTCCAGTATTCTTGAGAAGGACATTGGCATTTGTTTATATGGCCATTACAAAACAGTCAATGATAAATGCCTGTGGGAGTGCTTTGGAAGCCGAGGCTGAAGCCGTGCCAGCCTGTTTTCATTTTAATGCTTTTCTGCAATGAAGGATCAATTAAATAATGATTTCTTGGTGATGCAAAGGGAAACAAATGAGTGCTTAAGCAACTGTGTTTTGATTCTGCTTTCACTTAAAGTGGGCTGAGATTGTTGTGCATTAGTGCTCTCACCTCACTGCGGGATCCTGATCGGTTTTGTAGATGTGCATACGGCCGACAAACCTGGAACAAAATGACACTGCACGCTCAGAAACTGAACATTTGTTTTGCATACATTAATGAATATGTTAATGGCAGAGTGGATTTGAACTTGAGGTATCCTAATCTATAATCAGCTCATTTACTTTAAAAACTGTAAGTACTCTCGGTTGCAGAGATTTGGGAGCCAGCTAATTATACTGGTGTCAGTTTGATTTACTCAATAATAGCAAACATTTGGCCCTTTGCACGTCTCTAACAACATTCTGATGTCGAATATTTCTACTCCTTGTCCCAAGGGGGAGCCAGAGGCTGTCAGAGTTTAGATTCCCTCAATTGAATAAGGATCAACTGTGCCATTCCTAATATGAAACACACACTAAGGCTCGCTAAAAACCTTTCCACTTAACACTCGACATGTTAATATTAGAGTCACTTAGGACATTTTAACTGGCATTGATCAATCCAACAATCCAAAACCACAGGCAACGCATGCTTGTGGTGTAAATCTGTTGGGGCCACATTATTAGTGCCTACTTGTAAAGGTCAGGCTGTGGCTGTTCACACTCGATGGTGGCGTTGAGAGATTCCAGGTCCTTCTCCGTGTCTGGCACTGTGTAGTGTGTCTGAACAAGTGGAAGAGGCAGAGGCAGAGGCAGAGAGAGAGAGAGAGGCAGAGAGAGAGAGGCAGAGAGAGAGAGGCAGAGAGAGAGAGGCAGAGAGAGAGAGAGAGGCAGAGAGAGAGAGAGACAGAGAGAGAGAGGCAGAGAGAGAGAGAGAGAGAGAGAGAGAGGCAGAGAGAGGCAGAGAGGCAGAGAGAGAGAGAGAGAGAGAGAGGCAGAGAGAGAGAGGCAGAGAGAGAGAGGCAGAGAGAGAGGCAGAGAGAGAGAGGCAGAGAGAGAGAGGCAGAGAGAGGCAGAGAGAGAGAGACAGAGAGAGAGGCAGAGAGAGAGAGACAGAGAGAGAGGCAGAGAGAGAGAGGCAGAGAGAGGCAGAGAGAGAGAGGCAGAGAGAGGCAGAGAGAGAGAGGCAGAGAGAGCGAGAGAGCGAGAGCGAGAGCGAGAGAGCGAGAGCGAGAGCGAGAGAGCGAGAGCGAGAGAGAGAGAGAGCGAGAGAGAGAGAGCGAGAGCGAGAGAGAGCGAGAGAGACAGAGACACAGAGAGAGAGGCAGAGAGAGGCAGAGAGAGGCAGAGAGAGAGAGGCAGAGAGAGAGAGAGAGAGCGAGAGGCAGAGAGAGAGCCAGAGAGAGAGAGAGAGACAGAGACAGAGAGAGAGGCAGAGAGAGAGAGAGAGCGAGAGGCAGAGAGAGAGAGAGAGAAGAGAGAGAGAGAGAGGCCAGAGAGAGAGAGAGAGGAAGGAAAGCCGAGAGGCAGAGAGAGAGAGAGAGAGAGAGAGAGAGAGCCAGAAGAGAGAGCCCAGAGAGAGAGAGACAGAGAGAGAGATGGCAAGAGAGAGAGAGACAGACGAGAGCGACAGAGAGAGAAAGGCAGAGAGAAGTGCAGAGGAGAGAGAGAGAGAGAGAGAGAGAGAGAGAGAGAGAGAGAGAGAGGCAGAGAGAGAGAGAGAGAGAGAAGAGAGAGGAGAGAGGCAGAGAGAGAGAGAGAGAGAGAGAGAGAGGCAGAGAGAGGCAGAGAGAGAGAGAGAGAGAGAGAGAGAGAGACAGAGAGAGAGAGAGAGAGGCAGAGAGAGAGAGAGAGGCAGAGAGAGGCAGAGAGAGAGAGAGAGAGAGAGAGAGAGAGAGAGAGAGAGAGAGAGAGAGAGAGAAAACGTGAACTTTCTGCGATATATAGATTTAAATTCCTATTAATTGTAAAAACTACACAATTAATATAAGATATAAATATAGATATGCTCTTATACCCACTTCCCTTCCCTATAAACATATTTATTTTTTTAAAGTACAACTATAACTTAACAGAAACTAGAATGAAGGTTTTAAGTGTATTCTTCCAAGCAAACATTTTATCGAAGATATTTCCCCAATCTAACCATTCTGTTATAACATATAAGGGGATCGGAGGCCCATCTTACTTTATGGTTGGACTCTCCATCCAGACTTGCTGTGGTAACGAAACATGTGTCGTCATCTCGGCAGGACTGCAGCAGTATTAAATCACAGGGAAAGGTCTCGTCTTCATCCACCTCCACGACATCTCCCACCTGATCAAAGAAACACAACCAAACACCACTTGTAAAGACGTTTCACAAGAGATTTAAACAATCACAGGGAGCAGAAGGACTCAAAAATAAACTTACATTGTTGCCAATTTCCTTTCAAGTTATTGTGGCTAATTTGTCAGCAAGCTACTGCCTACTTGAAGATATAGCGTAAATAGAGCAACATGAGCATCCCTGCAGAGCCTGAGCTTTGGTCAATATCCATTCTCCTTTTAGCTCCGCTTTGATCCGCCAAATACTGACACAAATCTGGCTCTTTGGCTTTCTAAATGTTTATTTTAGCTCTAGTCTATTTAGCACCAGGAGGTAGCCCACGGTGAACTTGTGTAAGCTCCTGTGCGGGGAGCAGCTGTCCAAAGTTTCACACAAAGCAACAATGTTTTTGGTTTTGGTTCACTTTACATATTGGAAAATATTGTTTAAAAGCATCATGTTTAACCTGAACGCACGTAACTCTTGGAAAAATAATGTTGCCTAGAGCAAACAGATAAGAATGCATTGGAGAAATAACCTGCACGCAACACCCTGAATACATGAATTACCGTCACACCCATGTTTGAACATCTAATCAGTTCAGCATACAGGGCAGGCTCTCCCCTGTGCATGTATTCCAAACAGTCATGCTAAGCTGCCAGCAGTTTCTTCCTGGCCGATGTCGCTAAGAAAATATTTATTCCAGTGGATGTGGCTGCTGAAAGGTACCTTGATCTTCTCACTCTCCTTCCGTATCCTCCGGCCTTGCTCTAGCACTGTCACTGGGTACTTATTCACCTCATTGTCAGCCTTGTGCCGTAACCAGTCCTCATAGCCCTACGGCAACACATCAGAATCAACATTGCGTTAGTGGCTTAAACAACGAAAAGTGCAACATTTTGTTATATGTACCTTATTTTGTTCTGTACATACTGAAACTCTCCCCAATCACAAGGGAAGACACAAACACATGTGTTCAAACAATATAATATTTACATTTAGTGTTTCACCATTATGTTTAAAAAACAAAAAGCAGCAGAAGGAGATAATGTTTGTCCTGCAGTGCATTGGAACAGCATGGCAGGTAAAAAAAGAAAAAGAAAAAAGAAATCCTGGGGCTGCAGCAGCAGCATAAGGCACAAATACTAGCCTTCATATAAAGTACTTTGAGATAGTGATGGAGATGCTGCAGAGATGCAGAGGGTAGAGAGGGAAACTAGAGTGTGTGCCAAGGCGGAGCTCGAGCCAGAAAGCGGGATTACCGGGAAAGGTGATAGATGGAGAGAGAAAGTCTGGTTGAGTGATGCAGAGAAATGATGCCAGGTGGATGAAAGTGTGGGGGGGGGGGGGGGAAGAGGGAGGGCAGGCATTCCACGGATGGTCAGTTGAACTATACAGTTCACCTTAGCCTGACTAATAAGAGTCGGGCATCCTGCCTTGGTGTCCCACTTCAGAGCCCTGGTTGAAGGCGGCTCAGCGGTATCAGTGCGTCCCATATATTTTCACAAGGAAGTCCACCCACTATTGTGAATTTCAAAGCCCCAGCAGTACACTAACTAAAAAGCCAATCCTAGAACAATACATCTGAAGCTGTGACATGGAAGCAACAGAGTCAAGGAAACAGACCCTCCCCTTGATCATTTGTATCTCTGTAATAGACTCGCTCTCTCTCTCTATTTGCTCACATTCCCCGAGAGCCCATTTCGTCTTCTCCCCAAATCACAATTTCACCAGCGGAGTACATTTACACAAAACCAAAGAGAGCCTTAGTCACGTACTTTATACAAAAATCACAGCAAGGGAGTTATGAAGGCAGGCGGGGTTATTATGTTATATGTAGAGGAGGAAAGGATATAGTGCAAAGAGGGACAATATGAGGCAATATAAATCACAATAAAAGGTTTATTATCATACACTCTTCAGCTTCATTAGGCAGCATCTTACCTGCTTGATAGCGGTTACTGTAATCACAAAAAATAATGGTAGGCCACTGGTGACTGGGCTGGTAGGGGTGTCCACTATCACCTATTGGGAGAAAAAAAACAATTTCACTTGAGAGGAATGTAACACTAAACCATAAACATCTGACCTTCAAACTGAACAGCTATGCATTGAATACTATACAGCTCTACAAGCTTCACTGCAGCACATGTGCGTTGTGTGTTTGTGGTGACAGAGGGAGGAGTGTGTGGTAGACTGGTCGAGAATATGGGGCAAGCCTTCTAAATGCAGGGTGTAGTCGGTTTATGTGAGGCGAGTCTACTACTCCCCACATTTGTTCATCAGTGGGAAACACAGGGGAGACATTTACATTTTGGAAGGGAGCGAGGGAGGTTCTGGACCGCAGAACTTTTAATCAAGCGGACCAGGGGCAGAGTGCTTAATCTGCAGGCATGCCAACACTTCTGTGTCACTGCCAAGGCATGGGAGAGGGCCAACACAAAGCTTTGTTGGACTCACTTTACCTGCCCGAGCTGTACGTGAGGGAATCTAGCGTTATGGTACGCTGTTTCATTTGTGTGTGTAATGAGATTGTGGGACCAGGGATCAGGTAATCCCAAACAACCAGTTTAGGAGCAGCACCTGACCAAGGCGTCCAGCTAAAGCCCCAGTACACAGATGGCCTTGTGTGTTTGTGTGTTCCTTAAAACCATCATAAGATGGCTTTACCCTGGCATTTCTGATCCTGCACAATGCAGGCTGGTCTCCCCCTGAGCTGGAGTGCGTATTCTAGCACACACACACACACACACACACACACACACACACACACGACACATCCAGCTCGTTGGTATTCTGACCAGAAGCATTACAAGCTGTCAGATAGACATCACCTCAAGGAAGAGCAGGAGATGCGTTTTGAAGCAGTCTCCGGTGTTTTACTCACCTGTGCATGGACTAAGAATGAATTAAAAAAAAACCTGCTGCTTGCTCAGTTATCACGGACAGACATGAACAAACAGCTACATTCAGTACACACACACACACACACACACACACACACACACACACACACACACACACACACACACACACACACACACACACACACACACACACACACACACACACACACACACACACACACACACACACACACACACACACACACACACGAGCTTCACTGTGATTACAATTAACTGGAGGATTAATCAATTACGAGGCAGGGATGGACTCGTGCACATCGACCATTTGGAGGAGTGCAGATTCAGAGGAGAGTCTGCATTATATTTGTAGAGGTTGCCAATTCCAGTGAGACAGAAGCAAACGTAATGATTCTGCCGCAGCAGCCTCAGGTGTAGAGAGCCAGAGGTGAGAGTGCTCAATGCTTCAACAGAGCGGTGCGTGTACATGAGGATGGTATGAGGCTCTGTGTTAAAGACGCATTACACCTTACACATTGCTACAGGCTATAAAACTCGTGGACTATTAAATGCCTGGGGATCTTAGTTTACCCCGGTCATGTTAGCCCTCCACTGTTTGGTATGATCAGATCCTCGAAGGACAACAAGTCCCATGGATGTGATGAATATTGCAGAAAGGTGATGGAGAACTGTATTTTTGCCTATTCCTATGACTGGATTAAGTGTTGGCTGATCACAGAAAGCAAAAAAAAGAAACCTGCAGGAAGGACTGAGGACAGCATGTCCCACTGATGCAGCAGCCAGATGGCCAAACTTGACAAAGGGTGACCACAGCACAGAGAGGAGGCTTTACAAAGCCAACTTTTAGCATAAATGTTGCTTGATTTATCTTTGGTGCTTCTATGACAATTACGATGGCAACTGTTCAATAGAGGACTACAAAAATAGATAAATGAAGGTGGTGTCATTTTTAGTACAAGTTCATAAACATGAGTGATTCTATAAAAAAAAAAAAAAAAGTGCTTTCTTTCATCTCACACTAAAATAAGACTTGTAAAATAAGACTTGTAAAATGAGACTTGAAAGTTTTACAGACAGAGAGACGAGGACAGCCATTCATTTTGGATTAGGGTGAGGGTGAAAACTGCCCTTTAATGCGTCAATAGTATCATTATGGAAAATACTGCAACCTCCTGAGAAAACTAAAAACCTACACAAAACCTTCAGCGACTGTACTTCTGCCAAACAACTCACAATTCTCCCAGAGCTCGCCTTTCACAGTTTATCCGTGCTGATTCACAACAATCCCCACCAAACTTCCAGATGGCCAAATACCTTTCCTCCTCTGCACCAAATGCAAAGCCAAAAACATCTCAGCAATAGGAGTGAACTGTGTGCTGCTGCTGATGTGCTGGTGTGATATCGGAGCTGCAGAGCGGAGCAGCACAGAGCCCTTCATCTGAGCAGGGGAAGTGTGTCAGAGTGAGCGACAGACAGCAGGTCCCCGGAGTCCCAGGGGCAGCGCTGTGGGCCCTCGCATCCTCCTACCCCTTTGCCCTTTCGTTCCCCCTCTCTCTCCCCTTTTCTCCCGCTCTCTCACTGCACTCTATTCCCATTCGATCAAATTCAAGAAAAGACATGCAGGGCTATTTATAGCAGAGTGGTGCTTTTTTATCAGCCTGTGTCTATTTGTGGCACTCAGAAGTACAGAGGGCTTCCTGGCTGCTGACGTCAGCAGTGCAGCGCTGCAGAGAGACAGGGGGGGGTGAGCGAGAGAAAGGGAGAAAAGAACGACAGAAAGAAAGAGACCAAATGACAAAGGCAGAGACAAAAAGGAGCGGAGGACGGGAGGATGCATGACATTTTGTTGTCGTTAGAGCATTTGCATTAAACCTCTAAGAGGAAGTGAGAAGGTTTATTTCTGTCCGCGAGATGCAAGTGTATAATGAGTGCACACGGAGTCTGTGTACCTGTTTCTCTCTCTCATCCTCTCGCTCTGATATAATAGCAGGCTGCATGGGAGAAAAACTGAGTGGTTGGGATGAGGAGCCCCTCAAGACTGGATTAGTGGAGAAACGCCAGCCACGCTGCAGCTTGGGTAAACAGCGTCAGCAAACCCAGGACACCCACTGAGTCATACATCAACACGCACAAGCGCATACACGTGCGTACGATGTATTTAAACACAAACATCACACACTGATAATCCTTGTGTGTTTGTGGGAGTGATGCAAACATGTTTGGTGGTTCACTCCCACATAAGTGTACTGCATTAGCTCACGGTAATGTTGCACCATAGCTCACAACTGTCCAAAATTCAGCATCATTATGCATTAGCTGCGGATACTGTAGAGTAAATAAATAATAAAGTAAATAAAGGCTGTCAACTGTAAATACAGGCGGAAACAAGGGCCAGAGGAAAAAATAAACACTGCAGTTGCTCTGCTATTGACTTAAGAATGATGGAATGACTTTGCGACAGCAGTTATTTCTCAGTTTAGTACAGTGCTGGGCTGGGCTTCAGGGAGCAGTCACTCTGTGAGCTCATTCAGTCAGTATGCGACTAGATAGAGCACATCCCTCCTGAGCAAAGCCAACACCAGCACCTGTTTACACTAGAGGGCTGTTTGCCACCATAGTTTGGGTTACTGCAAAAAGTAGAGAGGTTAGTTTCCATCGCCATGTATCAGGAAAAGAGAAAGACAGATGCTAGAAGACCAAGTGCAGAGGCAAGCAATAAATATTTTCTTTTTTGTTTTGTACTTCAATCAACAACAGCCAGACCCCAAAGCAGAGCGAGGAGAGGTCACTTAAGAGCACAGAGCAGGGGAGTACGGATGCCAGTCAAAGCATTTTAGTCAGCGCTCTTGGCCAGCTCACAGTTCCCGCTTATAAGGATAAGGCAGCACACACACACACACACACACACAGACACACAACACAAGTGAACAATGACAGACGTACAAACAGAATTCTGAGATCACCGTGTAAAACTAACAAAGGTCTGGTCTAATTAGTCTTTGCTTTCAAACATACTTCTACTTTCTATAAAATGTTTGCCCAAAACCATCTTGTGTGGTATTTGGGAGAGTGTGAATGTTAAGAAAAAACAACCTTAAATACAGATTTATCCTTTGTACCTTGTAATCTACTTCTAGGGAAATTCCATATTGACATGTTAGATAAAAAATAAAATGTACATGCTCCTGAGTCCTGGTACTAATAGCCCATTAAAAATCCATTATGTGGTTTACACATGATCTCACAACTCACTAACAATGGAGGCAAACATTGTAAGAGGTGAGCTGACTTTCAAATGGTAGATTAAAACAGCTTAAAAAAAGATGGACCTTTGCAGAAAGATCATCTGTTCACTCAAGAAAACCACACACACACACACACACACACACACACACACACACACACACACACACACACACACACACACACACACACACACACACACGAAGCTATAATTGCATACACACCTCTCAAACATGCTGTACAGTTCACACATCTTGTATGTTTCACACCTGCCATGCCCACATGCAAACGGCCACACTTTCACAAACTCTTTCTCACACCGTGTAGGTCTACTGAACACAGGTTGTGAAGCCAAGTTAACCCATTGACATTGATTAACAGGCTTAAACGTGCTTCTTAGTGTCTCAAAATGTATTAGATGTGCATAAACAGGCCTTCATGGCACATCAACATGTTAAACAACATCACAGACGTAGCTGGCATCGATAAAGTCATTACTTAACAGTGATAAACAAACTCTTATTCTTGTTTAGGGATGAGACACTGACAAAGCTCGTCCTTACCTGCACCAGGAAGATGATAAGGAAGTAGAAATTGGCAATTCTTCTAAACTGTTCAAACAGGTTCTTTGGTAGAAAGTTCCAAACTGTATACTGTGGGAAGAAAGAGACATGCATGTCAGTCACAGAGAAATCAAACAGGGTATTACAGTTTTTGGGTTTTGTATAAGTTTCCCATTCAGGCACTTAGGGAGGTTAAAGAAAGGCTTGGCAAGGGGAGAGAGATTAGAGGCATTCAATATTCACAGACTCTTGCATATGTGCATTCTGTCTGAGCTGAAGAGGGGGGAGAGGAAAAGCAACTTCAATAGCTTGGAGTCTCTGTTCTTTGTACTGCCTAGGGAGACGGCCCTTGGGGGGACCACAGGTATTCCATTGATTCAGATTAGTGATTTATCTCCTTAATTTGGCTACCCTTGAATGCAGCGCCAATGAACTTATCAGGTTGGTGAGTGTCTCTGTGCGTTTTGTTCTTTTTCAATTGGCCATAACTGCTGATACTATCGGGGCTGAAGTGACACTTTTATCTGCTTGAATCCCTGAGAGACGGCTCAACAATAACCTATTGGTAGCTTGGTGCCACACAACAAAGTACTAGGGTAAAAAGCACAAATACATGCTTACACACACACACACACACACACACACACACACACACACACACACACACACACACACACACACACAGTTTATGAAGGGGAATGTCTGCATGGGGATAGTGTTGAAATGCAGCGGCAGCAGAATGGCCCATCTCATTTTGCCAGAGAGAAAAGAGAGTGAAAGTAATGAGAAAAGGGGGGTGGCAGCAGCAAAGGGTGGTGGTGCAGTAGCAACTAGAGCAAGAGAGGAAAGGCGGAGATTGGTCATTGCGGGCTTTAAAAGCAGCAGGATGATGGAGAGCAGAGGCATGGAGAAGCATAAACACTACAGACGGGGTAATTAAAGGCTGTTTACCCTGACATACTGGCAGCAGCCTATTGATTGGCCCATCCTCACTGGGACCCTCTGCACCACTATAAATCCCATCCCGTCTTACTCGCAAACCGCTTCCTTCTCCTCATCACTTTCACCCTTCATATCAATAAACAAGCCAGCCAAGTACCTGCCACTGACACAGGACTGAGGGGTGAGATTTGGGTGAGCATGAAGAGTGTGTGGTCTATCAGAGCCCAGGGGGAAAACTACCAAATTGCCCACCCTGCCAATACATTAATAGCAGCCATGTATTTCACTGTCACAGACAGGGCTCCCCTGACACACAAATAATCGCCTTTCTGTGGGGAGCTAAGACAAGCCTGTGGAGAGGCAGGGGCGGAAGGAATAAACAAGGGAAGACACAGAATTGCTCAGGACTGTTCAGGAGTTCATTCCAAGTGTTAGAGAAGAGAAGATAAATGCCAGGAGGCAGGTGAAACAGAATACGCAGAGGAGCTGGGAAGCAAACAGAGGTGTATGAATTGTATCTTGGTGTATCGGCAGACTGAAGCCCTGGAATGCGTTTCTTACCTTGGAGGACACAATCCTGTTATCACAGAACTTGGGTGGGATGAAAGCCTCATTGTTGGAGGATGACCGATGACCAACATTGATAGTCCTACTGTCTACTCTTCTTTCATCGCCGCCAAGCTAGAGGACGAAGCAACGGAGGGAGGTGGAGATGGGAAGAGAAAGGAAACAGAGGACATGTTAGTAGGTCACAAAATGTCTCTTCACTTGAACAGAGATTAGACATTGAACGAGCTCAGTTAAATAAAAGCAAAAATGTAAAAAAGCTTATTATACAAGAATTACTTGAAGGTAAGCCAAAATGTGACCCACTATCTGCAGTATCGGGGGATGTAGAATAAATCAGTGAAAACAAAAGACTCGTTTTATGGTGCATTGTTATTTCAGGTGTAGCAAATCTACAATGATCTATTGTGGCCATATAAAGTCTCACAGTTTGGCCTAAGACTTTAAAGCATTGTTGAGCACAAGCCAATTAGTGAGAGTGGACAAAGAAAAGTCTGACATGGGTCAACGGGCCAAAATGGTGATTGTGCGAAGTCTATAACTTAATTTCTTCTCTCCCAGGTGATTACTCATCGATGATAAACGAGTCATAAATGTGGGCAGCCAGGAGAAAAATGCTGTGCTTAGATTTATGCGTTCAGCTGACTTGTCGTGATGCAGATGGCAGGGTGATATGTGTACACACACACGCATAAGTGCACACACACACGCTAGCCAAATGTCTGACAGAGGACAGACTTCAGGAGCTAAAGACATGGTGGACTCCCATCAACATGAGGTCAGGACATTCCTTTTCCATAAAAGGTAAGTAGGGTGAATCACAGAGCATGGAAGGGAAGCCAGGTCGCCGTCTTAACTTTACAAGAGTTCTCCTTATGTAAATGTCACAAACAGAATAAATGATTACCATAAAAGGAGCTCATTTAATTTTGCTTTTTTAATTTCAAATCAGTTTGCCACACTGCGTGGAGCTGATTGGGTTCATTCTTGTGTGTGTGAAATAACCTGAGGATGTAACCACACATAGGTTCCTAACTATAAGTGGACACATTTTTTTTTATCACTCAGAAAAAGGTTGCAATTGTGGGTAGGAAACAGGATTTCATGCAGATCAGTAATGTAGGAATATGTTTAATAAGGGCAGTAGTAATACCAATACAGATCCAGTATATCATATTGGTGCATCACTACCATTAAAATTCACTGTCAATAAATGTGGATCTTAAATTAATTCCAACTTGGCACAAGCACACACAAAGATATTTCTGTACTGGAGAGTGCAACCCAGAAAATGTGGCCTTCGCCCTTCTCTCAATGGGTTCAATTCCTATTGCTGACATCCCACACACAAGAAATCCTGAGGATTTCGGTGGACAGCCACAAGGGTCTGGAGGATCATGATAGCAACAAAGCCAGTATAATGGATCAGCCGGAGCTAATACACCCATGTCTCCTTCCACCTCTTCTTCTTCTTCTTTCTTATCGTCAAGCATGTTCCTTATCTCACCCTGCATGGAGACTATTCCCACCTCTTCCAAGTGTAAACTAACAGTCAATGAACATTTGTAAGATAATACAGTGGTAAACTGTACTAAAAATCAACTGCTATAAACGTTATCTGGATGGTCATTGTCACTCTCCTTAATTAAGCAAGGAAGTGTGGCTTTAAAGATCTGGAAAATCCCTTTTTGAGGAATCTTGAGGTCATATTAAAAATCTGAGGTTTTTCAGAAATAGTATAATAAGTGTGTCCGTCCTTCCGATCAACGAAGACTTTGGTTCATGAATGGCCTAATCATAACTCCATCAGCACTTTCCATCCATATCAAACATGCTCGACACCTGGCTGATTTTATTACTGCGGTCCATGAAATGGCGACAATGTGTGTCCCTGTGAATGACGAGAGTTATATCTGCTGATGTTACTAATTTAATAAGAATATGCATCTTTAAAAAGACAGAATTAAAATCTGATTTAAAATCAACCTCTCTATTTCTGTCATTTAAACCCATCTCTACTTTCAACCATAGAGAAAATTGGCAAATACTTGTTTGTGGAGAGAGAGAGAGCATAATTCTTTTTTCACAAGCTTGTCTACCTGCAAACAAGCTGCATCTTGTACGGTGCAATCCTGTGATATCAACTTGTATTCCAGTTGTCCCCTTGTTCCAGCGCCATGGTTTAAATTATTATGGGAAAATGGGACATGGCTTCCACTGAAGCGTCTCAGACACACTGAGGAATTTGAGTCAATATAACTTTAAGATATACCCCCCCCCCCCCCCCCCCATCAGCAAGTTCATGCATGCTTCGTGAATGAGTCCAAAGTATCCTTAGTGGACACTGTGTTTTAACGTGTGTGTTTTCAAAACTATCAATGCTTTTTATCCTCCGATAGTCAAAGACATCATCCTGAGTGAGGACCCTAACCCACCAGTTCTCAAATGTAGTTGTGCTCTCAGCTCAAGTATAAGGTGTGCAGCTATTACTGTGCCTGTAAATTATTAAGGTTATGCAGGCAGGGGATCTGCTTGATCTAAAACAAAGGCCGGCAACATGTGGGTTGAGAGGACAGATTACCATGAGCATCTGATCCTGGACAAGCGCCAGGAAACGTGTGAATTACGGCCACCTGGACAGCGAGTTGCCTAAAGTATGTTGGTGACAAGAGGTTAGATCAAAGAATAGCCTCAAACACTTGGAAGTTACTGTATGCATGTGGAGGTAGGGGGGGGGGGGGGGGGGGGGGAACACAGCCTACAGTCACGCAATGTTTATGCAATAATTTCACATTATTGCTCAAATAACACAAAATAAAGGCCAGATTCCGTATCTCAAGTCAGGAATGTTTCCCATCTTCTCTCCAGTCCCCGACTAGAGCATGGAGAATACAGACTTACATAATGCTCCCTCATGCATGAGCAGCCATGTTCACACCTCAGTATGACTGTCAAATCTACCAACCCCTACCCGCTCGGCACACACTGACACTCCTTCAGCAGCACCGGACGGACCTGGCTGCCAGAGGATGAAGGGAGAGAGTGGGAGGAAGAAAGAGTGCGAGAGAAAGGAAGTACAGCATCCAAGGACACAAGCACATCCAGGTTTTCTTTATCAAACAACAACCAGCCCTCAGGAAAATGAGTAAGCCAAGAACACCCCCATGGACTACTTTGTTCATTTATTTGAATCAGATGCAGCGTTTCTGGCAGTTATCCTCCCTCTGTGTACTCTGAGAAATGCCATCTACAAATGTACTAGCAACATTCCAGATATGCAATACACTGAACACGTTCACTTATAACATTAGGAGATTGTGTAGGTACAAAGGGCTGTGCACGTCAAATATAAAATGCAAGTAAGGAACAATTTACAAAACAAATTAGCCTCGAGTCAAAGGAGGTGCAAAAGTCTCTGTCTTGTACGCTTCAGGTCAGACAGTCAACAGTATTAGTTGGCTGGCATCCGCTACGGCCAATCCTTCACCTGTGCCCATCTCTTTAGGATTGATTATGCACACGAGCCATGCTAATGCACAGTTTCAAGGTCGCAGGTTTTCAGATAAATAAACACTACAGCAACACTGTTGCAACAACCTACATAAGAAAGCTCTGGGCCTCAGAGATTACTCTCAAAAAGAAATGTTGGAGGCACCTACACACACACACACACACACACACACACACACACACAATTCATGCTGAAAATGAGATTCTATATAAAATGAGGAAGTAGTCCATGCCCTGGGGTTCTAAAGATAAGAAAATAACGATTGAATGGCCATTGATTTAGTGGTGAATTCACTGTAAAATATAATGAGGGTCAGGCCGTGAGGCCCACTTCATTTTGGAGCAGCTACGTGATCGCAATGCTCATCTCAAAAATTGTGAGCCGAAGGCCAAACAAGAAATGCAAATGAAAGGAAAAATAGAATTGATTGTATTATCTATACCTCACTGTCAAAGTTCAAGTAAAGCCATTCAATGCCAATGATGTTAGCAAGTAAAGCAAAAGTGGCCAAGAAGAGTCAAGTGCCAGCATGTCAACAGCAAGCAGCAGATTCATCCTCGACGAAATTGCATCAGCAACTAAACGTGAGTGGAGATCAATATAGCAAACATCAAATTATCAAATTCAGCTGAGATGTAATTGCAGTCAGAAAAAAATGGTGCTTCAGAGAATTGAGTGTCTGAAATATTACATTAAATGATGTTTAAATTGTGAAATGAGCACAGGATTGGACTGGGGGGGGGGGGGTGGGGGGGATAGACTCCTCACAGAGTAGGGGGAATATAAGACTGCATTCAGCTGCTGCCAAACTCCCAATGGTGACTCGGGTCTGATGACAGTGCGTCCTGTCACACCATCACACTATTCAGTGACTATCGTGCTTTGTCACAATCTGCATGCTGTTAGCTGAACGCACACTGGGTAACCAGAACAGTACAAGGCCACATACACTGTATTACAATCCATCACAATGGGAACTGTCTGACAGCACAACCTTGTGAATCATAATTGTATATAATGTTTAAATGCAACTGACACTGTCATCAGAGATATGTTGATTCAACTCTGCTCTGGTGCTGTAGTCTGTGGTGATGTATAGGATTACATCATAATTCCCTTATATATGTAAATGAGGTCAACCAGCATACTGCAAGTCTTCAAATAGATCAATCATATTTTAAGTAAGGTAATATTTATTGAGGGGGTTAATGCATTCAGTTGCATTACATTGTACAGGTGTTTGTAGTTTCTAGTCCTAGAGCCTGAAAGATGCATCATCTGTGGCACCTCTGTGTAATGTAAGTAACCACAGTGCAATCCACCCTGTCAAATATAATCATCGTTAACTCCACTGTGGGAGATATAGGCATCGTGGAAGCTAAGTCGATGCATTATAAAGTAGGGCTGCAACTAACAAATTATGTTTGTCATCAATGAACCTGAGACTGATTTTCGCGATCGTTTATTTTAAGAAATGTCAGTAGAAATGCCCAACAAAAGATTTCAATGAGCAATTATATAAAAACTGAAAAAAGTAGCAATTCCAAACAATCGACCACACGTTTGGCATATTTGCTTGAAAAAAGACTTCAACGATGTATTAATTATCCAAATAGTTCCAAATCAGAAGTAAGACAGATGAGGTGGTATAAGGGAAAAACCTGCTATAATGAGACACTTGTTAGGATTATTCACATAATTCATGCCATAAATCACCCATACAGCTACTATTACGTACAGTGTTTCCCCTAGGTTTACTGCTTTGGAGGGGGGCTCACCGTGCGCGTGCGTTTCTATTTAGTTCTCCCCTCTCCTTCTTCCGCTCTGTAGGTGTGTGCGCACGTGTGTGTGTGTCAGCTGCGCACTGCCAAAGTTACTGTTTTCATTCATGAAGATCACCAAGATCTAAGAGGAATCTTTCAGTTCTGGTGATTACAGGTTGCCCTTGAATTTTAACCTCTTTTGATTTGGTCAAAGTATTATCACACATGACCCTCAGGTGACACAAACATGTGGGTTTCACAAGAATAAAGCCCCACATCCAGTTCCCTTTAACGTAGCTCTTTCTTTATTGACATAAACAGGTTGCTTTTTAGGGCCTGCAAGTCCGTAAGAGAGCAGACTGTAAGTGGCTCTGGCTCTTAGGACTGCTAGCAAAGTGTGTTTGCTTGCATCTTAAGTTGTTAAGCTTGGTGTCAAGGTTTAACTGAAGCGTGGCCCCGGCAGCAGACACGTGTATCTGCAGACAAGGAGTATTTGGTGTCAAGCAAGTTAAACTGACAAGCATCTCTAAGCAAGTAAAGATGCTTCCACGATGCGCAGAAGGAAAAAGGGCTAGTGACAGCAGGTGTGACATCGGCACGTGGAGTGTTATTTACCCCGACACAAATAGATTTTGAGGTCAAACTAAAAATCGATGCTGTAACTTATTGTTACAAAAGTGCTGAAGCAAATTGAAAGAAAGTAAGCCCAAAAGAATACAGTAAGTTAAAGCTTGTCTGCTTTTGTGGTTTGCAACTTGTGTACAGGGGGGATAAGAACACACACGCTCATTCGGTACGGAATGCAAGAGCTGTGCCATTAAGCTTTAAAAAAATAAAAAAATAATCCTCTCAGAAAATCTACTTAAACACATTTAATGAGGTGTGAGGGGAGCTGTGTGAAGAAGAGAGAGCACTGGGGAAATATG
This sequence comes from Cottoperca gobio, assembly GCF_900634415.1. Lineage (NCBI taxonomy): Eukaryota > Metazoa > Chordata > Actinopteri > Perciformes > Bovichtidae > Cottoperca > Cottoperca gobio. Next base: position 9,291,851 of record NC_041364.1, read on the forward strand.
CTTGTACTTCTTTATGTCCTGCACATGTACTAACAACACTCTGAAACACACTGAGAACGACACATTCGTTGCTAAGTACATGTTCCCATTTGACCTCAGAATCCATTTCATGTCATTCTCTGCACAAAAATGAACCGAGCTGCAAGCAGTTTAATTTCTCATTCAGTTGTACGAGTATACGAGAAATGTGGGCTAAAGAGTGTGGGTGGCTCAGTCCTTGATCATATTCAACTGCTGCATCTAATCTACACCATCAGGTTTTATGATGCTCTCAGTTTAAGTGGATTCATCACAGGTCAACCTTATCTACCTCTTAATGCAGTACATATTTGCACTTTTTCCTCTCACCACGGCACATACAAGAAAGAAACCATAACAGGGAAAGCCCCCAAGAGCATGACATTTGTATAAGTCTATGTCTAAGAGAGTAAAGGAATGAATAAATGCCAGAGCAAAAATACCTAACCAGCAGTAAACCAATACAAGAAGTGTTGAAAGAGTAAAAACAGTCCAACTGCAACATACAGTTGCTATTATGACAGAACAGAGTTGAGTGATGAATGTTTTAATGCAAGAGGAGAGATGCATGCATTGAGTCAATGCTGTTAGTCACTGCAGTGCTCTATCTGGCACTCTCCTCTCTTTCATTCTCTCTCTTCTCAGCCCACTTCCCTATATTCTTGTAGCAAGCTCACTCTGTCTCACCAATTGTAACTCTTTCAGTTTTTATTACACGTCCAAGTGCTCATTGCATCGGCTGCAGAGAATCTACAGAGGCTACATTATCTTTTGAAGAAAATATAGACACATTAGCGTCAAAATGAAAGGTTTGTCACTGCAATGCCTTTAAGAAGTACTCACCTCTTTGTTGCAATTCTTGTGCAACAAACAAGTTCTTAATAAAGCTATTTCACACTGGCTAATACAAAGAGCCTGTGTTTTATTTAAGTGAACAGATGCTGAAGAATGATATTCAACAAATATTTAAAAATCACAGAAAAGCTCATTTAGTATAATTTAACAAGCTGATTCCATACTGCAGGACCATACCGTCTCCAGGGGAAATAATGTTAAATACCATTAACTACACCGGATCTTTAGGTTAGAATGAGACTTTCTTTTCATATTTTCCTTCCCAGCTTTAGTTTTACCTCTATGCAGTATCCAAGAAAGATCCTTAAAAGGTAGGCAACACATCATGAGTACATCTTCAAACTTGTTTCTAGGTTGACCATGCTTTGAGGCTGTCAAATCAAGGAAAAGCAGAGTCACATTACCCCATAGTGAATCCAGAACAGGTGTTACCTTCATCATGGATCCAGCAACACTTGGCCTATGGCATAGTCTACAGAGTCCATATCAGAGGCTACTCTCTCCTGTGCCCGCTGTTTGCACACAGTGATGAATAGCCCCACAGAGTAATAATAGCCCAACTTGAACCGAGGGCTGATCCTAAGGAGCTGTTGTGGATAGGCAAAGGCTCATTGTTCAACTAGCATCCCTGCAGCTGTACAAGACACAGAGAGTACTGTACCATGGGCTGGTACTGGCCTACATTACACTGTGTCCCTCGACAATGGGGAGGAGGGGAAACTCATCTGGACCTCGCACGGGGAGCTACTTCCTCAATCATTTGGTCGCCTCAAAAAGCCACAGACGGTATAGTTTAGACATATATTGTGCCAAATACTTTTGCAACACCTAGGGTCTACTGACAACTTTTGAGATGTGTAACTTCTACAAGCCATTGACATTTTGCACAATGTTAATACGAACTATGCGATTTACTGGTGGGAAACGTGTGGGCGCTGTTGACTATCTATCACAGCTATTGTTTGACACCAGAGAAAATTATTTTTAAAATGGGTGTAGACGTTACAACAGGAAATGTGTAAGTAAGTTAAGCCACTGCTGACAGAGGTCTATGGTCATTCGTGTAGCTGAGGCACATTGTTCCTCAAGATAGAACCTTACAGACTAAATAGAAGACTACACCGTAGCCTAAGCCTCACACCACGAACAGGTTTTCAGTAGGCAAGCTGGTTTATAGTCTTAAAGCATTCATTTACTGAGGCTTTGGTTTTGCTTTACAGATTACATGTTACTATTTCTCCAACTTGAACTTTGTCCCCATAGCCACCATCCTCCAAACAAGTTAGCTCAGTAAGTCCTGGAGAGAATGACAAAAGTGAATAGGGTTTTTAAATGGAGAAAACCTCGTCACTTTGTGCTTTGAGACCGGTAAAGTGAGCACATTTTGAGCAGCAGCCTAGTCACACTTTAATCTATAATTAAAGAGAATTTAAAGTAGCGAGGCCATAAATGGAGTATGGTTTTTCCAGCCAAGTGCACATACGCTCTGTACTCTGTTTTGTGTGCGCGTGTGCGACAAATCACCAGATTCAGCTACTTAGATGAAGGAGCATGATCCAGCTGCTTTTTCTCTGTAGTGTATGGGCAGTAATTTAACTAAACTGCAAAACACAATGGATTTTACATCCCCCCCCCCCCCCCCTCTCCCACCACCATGTCTGGCAGAGAGCCATGCAATACCAACAAAAAGGCATTTACAGTGCATCCTACTGCTGACAAGCTTTAAAAAATCTCCATCTCAGCTACTGCCCTACTGATGACATTATCTTTAATAATGTACTGTGCTACAGTGGCTGTAATTGCTATTCAATTAATTATCCTTAGACACTGCATACGGGGGCAACGGGTCTAATGACAAAAATCAATGTGGTTCTTTCCTGCAGATGGCATGGTTGATTTGGGGTTGGGTTTTCTCAGCAAAAGCGTTTCCTGCCAATGAACTGTGACCACATTAAAAAGACACATTTTTTCTCCTTATGATTGAGCTACACCGCATGCCTTGCTGGGAGTTTGTGGTGGAGATAATCATTGTAGTCTGTTGCTTAACCTAGGTGTTCAAACGATCGTGTGTGGGAGGGGGCATGTTCCATTAGAATGTCTTCCGGCGCTCGTTAAATCCTCACATGGACTTTGCTGTTCTTCTTCCTGTGTCAGCGAGTACCCTATCATCTCAGGTGACAATAAAAACCAGGGATGACAAAACATCACAGATGCTGGCGTCTCACCTCCTCCCTCCGTGCTCAGACACAGAGAGTGAGACATAGACAGGCAAAAAAAAAAAAAAAACATCCCCCCCCCCCACACACATCTCAGCATTCTCTTCACATCTCACTGCGAATGCTCTCTGGGTAATGCTAGAGCTGGAGCATGGCACAGAAAATCTCTGGATGAGCCTTTATACATATATGGATGATGAGGATGCATTTTGAGTGCCGCTAGCCTGGCGAGGATACGTGGGTCAGGAAAAGGAGGAACGATGTGAGGAGAATTCAAAATAAATGAAGCAACCTGAATTATTTAGAGGTACAAACTGAGAATTCAACCTAGCTTTTAAAAGGAAGTGGAAAATTGCCACAAAAAGCCATCCATGGTCCCCTTGTATCCAACCTAACCTGCCCACTCCAATGTGAACCACTACAGGAAGCCTGAAAAGAGTCTGTCCATTTGGTGGTCGAAAGAGATGGAGAGCTGCAAAGAGGCTACAGGTCCACCCCCTTGTTTCACTCCAGTTTCTCGAGTTTGAGTCACGCAGGGCTTTGCGTACTCCCCCACTATATTTCATCAGCACGCTATCCCACCGCCGGTTGTTTTTTCTTCTTTCACACTGCCTCCCTCCTCACACTAAATATATTTATTATATAGTGTTGCAGATGAGCTCCTTTGACTGGGTTTCCATTACTGGGCAGAGTGCAGGAGACCAGATGGAGACAGAGGAAGGAAGAGAAAGAAATCAGAGTAAGCAATTCTGTTCGCGAAGCCAATTCACGGTGCAAGACTAATGGCGGCAAAACTGAGCACAGCTCTAATCAATACACATCTCTCCTAATCAAACAGACCTGATAAATCAAATGGTCCCTTGTATGGTCTGTGGCCTTCAGATGGCACTCTTAACCTCACTGCTCACCCAAGAGCGACGACTCTGTTGGAGGACTCCAGCGTCTCATCGGTTAATAAAATCCCTTAATATGTCTCCAACAGGTGTTACTAGCCGACAGGAGTATAAACAAGCAAGACTGACCTGAATGCAATATTAAAAAAACACAATTTGGAGGATTATGCAGCATGGTAGGAAATGCTGCAAAACCAAAATACAGTAATGCAAAAAGCATCAGGTGCATTTGACATTGCCATGTATTTATAATTGCCCCAACACTTGCAGGTCAGATGGAAGTACTGTATCGTACAGCAGCAGGTACACAAACATCCTCTTTTATTGCAGAACTCAACATTAGCTTCCACTGGGACGAGTGATACTGGATAGTCTCAGAAAATATATTCAACCTTGTGTGCGTTTACGTTAGCACAAATGACCTTAATGGCGTGTGTAATCTGTGTGCATGGACTTAGTTGTGTTAGCGTGTACGTGCAGGCTTGTGTATACAGGTTGGTGTGTGCATCGCAGACCTGCGATTGCAGTGAGTTGACCTGAGAAACCGGTTTACAGCCCTGGGGCTTCCAAACACATTTGGCATTCCTTCAAAACAAACATAACAGCATCTCCTGCCAGGTAAAAGGATGTTTACTAGTGCTTGGGTCGAGTAGAGAGATCTGAGACTGGCAGGCCTCAGTGCATTAGCTAGCAGCGGGATGGACGGACTGAAGAGAGCTGCAGAGGAGGGCAGAAGGGTGAGAGAGAAGTCCTACTGAGAAGAGGAGGACCTGAGTAGAGGCAGGAAATATTTGAGACTTCACTACACGTGCCTTACAACACAACTGAGGCAACATGCTAGAGAGTTACGTGATGAACTCCCACCTCAAAAAGTGTACGTTAAAGCTTAGGCCACAAGAAAAAAAGAACAACACTCAGAGCATCAAAGGTGGATGTTGTATGTTATGGAAATAAATTGACTAGCTTAAATGTCAGGACATCACTGGAGTTCTTATGAATCAAAATCTAAACCACAGGGGAAAACTGTAGGATAGGATCTCTTCACCAGCTGCTTTAACATACTAAGTCAAAAGACATTAAGATGTTCATTATCATTTCAGACTAATCGTTTTGTAAATAAAGCGTCTAAAAGTAAAACATCATAAGAGGAAAGAAAAGCAGCACAACTTCACAACTAGAAGCTACAAGTAGAGCATGTTTGGATTGTTTTAAAATGACTAATTGTGTCAGCACTAATTTCTATTATTGTATCATCCGAACTAAAAGCAATTATGTTTGTGTCAAAGTGAGCATTTTCCCAAGTGCAGCTGTCGAGCTTCAGTTTACTTCATTATTAACTGAGCAGAAGAATATTTGCTACAGTACTACAGCAGAGTCAAAATATATACCAGAAACACGTGTGATTTCAAACAAGCATGAGAGTAGGAGGAGGCTTTTTGGTTACCATGGTGCAACAAAAAAAAAAAAAAAGATACTGAAGTGCTGCCTGTATGATGGTGTTTTCATGTGTCGGTGCTGTTCTCCTTGCAGTCAAGGCAGAGGCTCCCACAATGAATACTATCACATTTCCACCAGGCTCCACCTCTAACAGATCATACTGCTGCCTTCAAGGGCTCGAGCGAACATCAAAGGCAACTGTGTGATTTTGCATTCCTGTCAGAGCATTACAACCTCTGGAGCTTCCCCCCCTGATGAAAAGCCCAGCCCTACTTGCTCCCACAGCCATCTTTAATGATTTTCCAAAGACACACTCAGGGTTTAGTGGCACAGTGCATCATAGTGGGAGAGCCAAGTGAGACACGTGAAGCGTCCTCACTTCGTTTTGGTATGAGCCGACAACCCCCCCCCCCCTGTCTATCTGTTCTCCCGCTTCATGATGCACATGTACCCCCCGTGGGCAAGGAGAGGTGGTGTGAATCAGGTGGCAGAGAGCCGGAGCCTCAGATAACGGCACTGTGTGCATCAATGACAGTGTGGCTGGCTGCCCTGCACAAAATATTATTTACAGCTCACGCTGGAGAGAAATTACAGCAGCAATCCTCTCCAGAAGGAGGAAAATCAGCTGACCTGGCAACACTTAGAGAGAGGCCAGAAGGAGGGTCAGGCACTATAATTATTATATTGCTTCCCCTTATTCACTGTCAGTATCTATACTGCTCACATAGCCTGTGGGGGATTCAACCCACTGATGACAACAGGTTACTGGTGCATAAGAAGATGATAGAGAGGCAGTAAAGGCAGTTTAGCATGTATAAACGTGGCCTGGTAAGATAGTTACTCCACTTTCAACTATAGCCCACTCATGGATAATTAACGTATGAGAAAGGCAGTGAAACCATTGGATGAACTTTAAAAGGGTAAGCATTAAATAGACCAATCGTGAAATATGATGTCAAAGCAGTTCACGCTGGCAATATGCCAACTTCTTAAATTGAACAAATGGCGCAAAATAGGCTGCATATTGATTTTATTATTTTGTCAAAGCAATGTCAAAGATATTCTATTAAGAAATATACAAAGACACTGCAAAGCAAATCCCCAAAATCAAAAAAGTGATGCATTAAGCATGTTTAATGGCTGAAATAATGAAATCAATTCTTAAATGATCCATTAATCGATGCATCGGCTAATTGTTCCAACTCTAATGCAAGACACACAGGCTACAGAGGGAAAGACGTATCTTTGCAGGTCTTTGTGACTTTAAATAGAGTGTATATTTTTAGCTTTTGGGACCCCAGAGAAAAGCAGTCCAGGTCTCTGGAGACAGGTAGAGCTTCAGATCCAGGGCTGTTTTACATATAGGTGAGACCCACTGTACATTGTGTGATAAGGTTGTTAAGAAGATGACTTTACATGGCGGCATGTAAGACAACAATTCAAACATGTGACCTGAAAGCGTAGTTTTATGACTCTGAGTTTAGCTAACATCAACTTGCATCTGTCGTGACTTCCTGGCTGGCAGAGAACTTACCTAGCAGTTAGCTAACTGTTTCACTAACAACAGCAATGAAGTGGGACAACAGCTGTTTCGTGTTGCCAGGCAGTGTGAAGTAACAGTTTGTTCCAGGTTTCTCACGAAATTCCAGTAAAATGGGGAAAAGGAAACGACTGGGAAATGCCAGCTTACATTCTTTAAGGGCAGAATCACTGCAGTTAAAACGCTAGCAGGAGCAGCAGGATGTCATAAGCTAACAATGTGTTTGTGTGTATGTGTATGTGTGTGTGTGTGTGGTGGTGGATGCCAGACACACATACCAAACGGTTCAGTCTTCTCCGTAGCATCTTCTTCTGTTGATCTTCTGTGATATCGCAACACTGATGAACTCTTCTGATTCAACAGACGCCTCCGGGCTCTTGTTTCAGCTTCTCCGGGGAATAACTTTACATGTATGTTAGTTAACCTGCTAGCTCCTTAGCTATCTATCTTCTACTCTAACGTTAGTTCTAGCTATATGAAATGCCGCAGCGACGCTACATCGTTTCCATTTTGTTTGATTTCGGTATCTTCGCACCATTCGCATTCTCTCCCCCTGAATATTTTCCGCGTTGCGGTGTACTAGTCGCGCTTCCTTTTGCTGAAGGCTGAAACAGTCCCTGACATTTCTCTCTGTGCCCTGTTGCTTAGACTCGTACACATCATGTGTAGCTCTCGAGTCTGCCTCCTCATTGACTCACAAACTGCCAGAGACACACTAAAAACTAACTTCTCTCTTCAATCCCTGTGCACAGGTCGCCTCACCTCCCTGTCAAACAATTTTTTTTTTTTACTCCAGCGGCAACACAGCGGCAACCCACAGACGTTCCCACGTTCACAAGCTCCACCCGGGGAAGGTGCGGCGAGTTTCACACGCAGTGTGTTGTGGGTAATGTAGTCTGAATTCGAACTGAAACTACAATCTTTCCTATTTTCCTGAATGTTCTGTAGCAGAGAAGTGACAGTTTGTGATTGCGCTTCAAGGATCATTGATCATTGAATAAAACCTTTATATACATTTCTTTTTTATAGAAAAGAGGAGTGACAGCCCATTCCTTGCAATAGAAAGATGGATAATAAGCTTTTCATGGATATTATACAAATATCCCAGCAGCTATTATTGGAATATATATATATATACAACAGATAATATGTTATGAATAACTTAACATACGCAAACACATTACATACAATAAAGTTATATTACACTGCAGCTTGTAGAAATATTACTATAATTATTCCTCAACAATAATGTTTTCCATGAAATTAGGAGGTCCATTTTAGATGAAGTTTCAACATAAAACCTCATACAGCTGATGCTTTTTGAAAAACCTCTTGCACAAGTGTTAACATGAAGTTTATATGTCCAAATGTTACTTGCAAGTCTTGAAGTAAGTGCTCTGCAAATTGGTAAATTATGTATTAGAATCAAAACTTGTGATTATAACGGTCTTGATTTTAAATGATTTGCATGGTATGAGTATGAGAAGTGTTTTGTGCTTTCACGTGTAACCGCTTTAACGCTGGCATCTTTCTAGTTTCGGAGGCCAAGTTCTAAAAAAAAAAAAGCAAATAACATTAATAGTAATCAGTACAAAAAACACATTTTAAAAGATCATTCCATGAATTTATGTAAATTTGATTTGAGACTGAAAAAGGATTATCTTGATTTATGAGCTCTCACATTAGAAGTTCTTGGTTCGTAGGAATTTGATCAGCCAACACGGACCATTAATTGCTCTCCGGCTCAAAAATCTAAGCTCTAACAGCCCATGTATGCTTTTAAAAAGTAAACGTTAACATGGTAAAAAATTATGTAATATGATCTTTTTGTTTGGGAATAATCTTGGCCTCTGCATTTTGCAGTGTTTGTTTGAGTAAATGCTATTAAGCAGGTGAAACTATCGTTACTAGCTCCCCCAAGAAAAAAGTGTGACGTTAGAATTTGAAATTTAATGATGCAAGTTTTAAACCTCTTTGCCTCAAATGGTCTCACTTCTTTCTTCTAGCGTTATATTGACAGAGAGAACCGCAGACTGAAAAGTTTCACTTCTGCTTTTATAGAAAACACATCTGTTTTTGTGTTTCGACTCCTGGTGTCATTAGTTATAATGTGCCGATTAAGTAAAACTTTGTGCAAACGTTCAAGCAAAGAAAAGCCCAATAAGCAGAAATCCTGTCAAACAAGGATGAGGTTAACAATGTCTTAGTTCTTGGTATGCATCATCAAAGGCCACGCAACAATTCCACATTGGTCACTTATGCAATGTAATAACAAAATGGTGCTCAAGCATGCCGTAGGTCACAAACACAAACAGAACTCTTATACTGTTGTTGTTCTCAGAGGCTCATTTGTGTCATTTGTGTCACAGCATGAGTGACCCTGGCAGCTATTTGCCTGTGGCTACAAGTTTGCATTTTTTTTTGCCTCAGTGACGTCTTTCCTGTAAATGGAATGTGGTCATTTTAAAAACTAGGACTCGGAGAGAAAGAGAAGAAATGTAGTTAAGTTGCAACATACATAGATATTTGAGGCCACCATGATGTGTGTCTCTCTGTGTTGGTGTGTACAGTAGTTCTGAACCACAATGGGTAATCACATCTATGTCTATGTGGATTATGGTTTATATTGAGTGGAAACTTTTATTGGTCAACCCTGAAAAGAAAACACCTTTTTTTTTTGTCCGAAAATGAAACAAATTCACCTTCAAATTATTATTAGCAGAGAATTCAGAAACAAGACTCCCTCTTTATGAGTTCTACTGAGTAGATATGTCTTTAAAGGTTTTAAGTTTTGGAAGTTTTCACATAAACAGCAAACCGAAACCTCTCAGCTAGCTCAAATCACCAAGATATTTTTAGAAGTCACCGCACTGTAAACACAAACTGTACATGTACTGTAGCTACTTAACTCATCATGAAAACGGAATCACTATAAAGTGTGTGTAGACTCCTCAAAATGTGAATCTGCAGCTTTGTTATGCGTGTTGTATGGTATTGCTGTCAAACTGCAAAAGGCTTTAAATGTCCATAACATTTAAATATTATATCAGACCAATAGAAGCAATAAAAAAAGAGAGAAAAAAGGGCAAATCATGATGATTGCTAAGAGGAAGTATTTTTCACATCAGCCATTGCCAATTCATGGCTGTAAATTGGACTCTATCTCCACCATGTGGCCAAATTAAGAATCTTTTCTTTTTAGCATACTGTTTGGTGAATTCGGGCAATAGATGTCTCTTTCCCCCGGCCCTTTACAGACAGGTCAAAACATTGAGGGAGCTGTCGAGTAGCTAAGAGGACTGGACATCTCCCATGGTGAGGCCATTTGTAGAAATCTACAGCACTAAAGTATTTATCTTATAAACTATGGGCTCATTGCCACGTTACGAATTTCTGAAATCAGTTTAACTTCCTTTAATGTAATAAAAGTAAAGTTGAGAAAATCTCACCACAAGCTCCATTAAGTAGCTGTTCTGGAGCTTTTAATCATATCACATGATCTTCCACAGCATCTCCATCTAGCACCTTGCAGAGGAAGATCGTGTGAAATGATCCAAAATTCCAAAACAGCTACTAAATGGACATTGAGGTTTGTTATTATAATTATTTTATAAACTTGAATTAAAAAAATACCATACCTGCGCAGCTATAATTGTTAAAGTAACAGTTAATATAGTGAATCTTGGGCTGTTCATACAGATACATGAAACCAAATCAATTCTTTGTAAAGGTAAAAAAAACAAAACAGGAAGAGATTTATGATTCACACGTGGGCAGATGTTACCAGAGAGCAGGGATGTGTTTCTACTTGGACACTTACTTTCAGTACTGCGTGAATATCAATGGTCAACTATCAACTGGTTGCTGTAGTTCAATGCATGTCCACATGGGGGCAGCACAGTAACGTCAATGACATGTAACAAACTTGTTGCTCTGAGGAAAGAAGACTGAAGCAAGTGTGCAGAGCTGATTACAGTTCGTCTCAAGTTACATTTTTATAAAGTTCATTGCACTTAAAAATCTTGGATTTTTGTTTAGTTTATTTGAAGATGAAACGATTATAACGTAAATGCTGTTCAAGACTGAAATTTAAGTTTGTTATATATCTAGACAACATCAAAGCATCGAAGCAGACTGGTCTGTCAAAGGTTGTGTTTGATAAGATTTCAGTATTCAAATCCTTAAGTGGATGCAGAACACGAGAACAACACAAGACGCCACATAAAATATATAACAACATTTTTCATACATATTAAAAAAAGATAATGACAAATGAAAAATAAACTTAAAAAATAGATGTACTACATGTCTTAATGTATTTTAGCACAGTCAGCTGTGTGCTGATAATAAAAATAGAATAAGTACAGCAAGGGAATTGCAAAATTATAATTTGATCTCAAAGTGAAAGTCAGGCTTAAGGATGATGAGAATAATACATTTGTTTGTTTGTCAATATTTTCACAAGTATTTCAGGATTATTTATTGGAGAATAACATAAAAGGTAAACAATTTTTTTAATGTTTCGTAATGTTCTTTTTCAATACATGAATTGCATCAGGCGGCTGTATCTGATACCCAGAGAGGGCTGCCGGTTCTGAGTTCTGGTCCTTAGTGAAGTGTACAGTATCTGCTGAATTTAGTGGGAATTCCTTTACTGGTTCTTCCCCTGTGAGTCTCATTCGTAGTTCTGAATTTAAACTGACAGCCCCTGTGGAGGAGTTGGGAGACTTCTCCAGCCATCTGTCTTAGAGCAGCCCCCCTCCAACACCCCCTTCCCTCCCTCCACACATCCCTCATTCCCACACTGGGCCTTTGTCAGCAGTTCCTGTCCCTGGACTAGGCGTGGCGTGCGCAGAGGCTGGGGCGACCGTGGGTGCTTTCAGAGGCACCTGCAGATGGGACAAAGGGCCAAGGGTGCTGGGGCTGAAGACAGATTGATGCTTTGTGCGCTGGGGCTGGAGAGAGCGAGAGTGGGAGAGAGAGCAAGAGAGAGAGAGAGGGTGGTGGGGGATAGTTAGCTGAGAAGTTTTCAGGGAGAGGATTTTTGGGGAAACATGGGTGGGTTGGGGGTGAAGGGGGAGGTCTGTCACTCCAGTCTGTGTGAGTCCAAGCTTTGGAGGACCCGGAGAGATTGACAGCTTTTGTGGACTGCATCTCTGCACAATGGTCGTGCTTTAATGGGCGGTAAAGCTAGAGTAGAGCTTTGGGGAAGGTTTGGAGGGGAGGTGGTGCTTGGTAGTGGTTGCAATGGTGGCGGTGTGGGGAGGCTGAGGGATGGGGGGCCAAAGGCTTTACTGCTTTGCTTGGTGGGGACCAATTCATGGGTATTCAGTCCAAGGCTCGTTATTCACTGAATGCATCCAGTGGAGGAATGCAGCAGCATCAATTAGAATGTGTTAGCAGATAGCAACGCAGGGAAGAAAAACCTTTCTCTATCTTTTGCTCACAGGACAACACAGTCCCACTATAGGAGGTGTCAGAGCCACAAAGCCTTTTTTGTGGGTCTCTCTCCATTACATTACTAGTGCAATATGTAAGGTGGGGACTCTTTTGATTTAAATTAAGTGGAAAAAACACTAAATCCTATTTTTATTCAGCAGGGATAATGGTGTTATACTCTATAAAGGTCTTTAACTACTTATGTGTGGCTTAAAATCTTCCCCAGCTCCCTTTTCACTCCACCTCAGTGTCTTACTCTCATTGGGGGCATTATATTTATTCAATGGTGGAGGGTCAAAGACAGACGGTTAAACAGAGTTGCATTGTAGCCTTAACTGCCGCATCACTTCTAATTGTGTATCAGTGGGTCAGTGGTTTGTTGTGTTGTCCCCCTTTAAGAAAGGAAGAGCGGATATGAATTTAAACAGTATCTTGTAAGGTATTGTTTGGAGTGGGCTCAGGCCACCACTTCAGACTCAGAGAGAGGGCCTTTTAGAAAAAGAGTTTTTTTCTATAACTTTCAAGACAGTGATATAAAAGAAGAGGAAGGAGTTGAAAACACTTTGATGGTGATCAGATGTCGGGGTTGACACACCATTCTGTGTTTTGAATGTAGAGAGGCCAGCCGTACATGCCCTTCGAACTAATTAGGCTGCACTTAATTGAATGCTTTTTCACGTTGCATACAGAAAACACATTCTGTATTTGAAAACAATTCAAATAGCTTTAATTTCAATAAGCCATGCCCCTTAGTTTTTTTCACTAAAACATTCCTACTAAACTTGCGATTCATGCTATTTGTGAGAAATTTAGAAAACAGACTTCAGGGGGAGAGAAAAAGATTATTCTGCACTGACTAACTTGAACAAACTGATTTTCAAGTTTTCCCTCCATGCACTCAGTATCCATTTTGCCCCCAATTTCCTTGCTTTTAACACAAGATGATACAGATGGCATGCGCTGCTGAAATGGAATTGGGAATTTTTGTTCTCCTTAGGTTTAATGAGAACTAACTGGCAGGAACCTCTTGGAGAAAGGTGTAGATTTCAATATGAGCAATTATGCTTCATTTGAAGCCAAATGAGCCAAATTTGCATCCTCTGAAAAGGGAACCAGTGTTAAACTGTATGAAAAGTGCAGTAAATTGGGGCAAACATCGTAACGTGCAGAAATGCATCTCCGCTGTAATTGTGTAATTGTAGAAGAGCTCTAAATGCACAGGCCAATTAAACTTGCTTCTTCTGCAAGGCAAAGAATTGGCAGGTTATTATGCAGGAAAGTATCAGCACATTTAAATAGCTGCCTCCCTCATGGGTGGATGGAGGGTGGGATCATTTGCAGCAAAATGGAATATCTGATCAAATATGGACAGATGTCTTCATACATGTGGAGCGGCTGTGAATTGGATTGGAAGAGGCAAGATGGATGGATGGCCTCCTCTAAGAGATAGAGCTTCCTGCCCTGAGTACTGAGGGGGCACAAGAGGAAGAGGGTGAGAGAGGGGGAAGGTTAAGCTCTCAGTGGGGGGAGACATTTCCCTGAAACACCAGTTGATGGGTTTCTCCCACAAAGGGTGGAGTGACGCAGTCTGCACTGCTGCAGAACAGCCTGGTCTCTGTCTGGATTAGGCCCTGCAGCACACAAAGGAGAGCTCAAGTAAACGGTTCATGAATGTTGATTAATTGATGCCATTTTTTGCAGTGTGCCATGGAGATTTAGAGGGTAGGGGTGCATGAGGGAGGTTGTGAGTAAGCAGGGAGAACTGTGATCCGAGGCTGGAAATGTGTTTTTGTGAGTGTATTTTCCAGATATGCAAATCTTAAATGGTTGCTATAGATCACAAGCTGACAGGCACATTTGAATCATAACTTCTGCAGAGATTCCTTAATCTCTCTGACTTCAATAAACACAACAGTTTTCCAGTAAAAAACTTCTGAGAGCTCAATCGAGTTGGCACGCTGTGACTATCTTTGGTCTCTGTGTGCTTTGACTCCCAATGGTGTTGTCAGATGTGCCCAGCTGGCACAGCGAGCAGCTCAGGTGGCAGAGGCAGCGAGGAGGTTCCCACGATAGGGTTTAGGGGTACAGGTGTGCTGGGAGAATGAGGGTGGCCCAGTGCAAGGAGGGGCGAAGCACTGGCCCATAGCCCACCTCAATGGAGGGATCCCAGGGGCCAACTCAATAGCCTGGGTTCCACTTGATGGAGAGAGAAAGGAACGTTTCAGCCACTGCCCAGCAGGAAAGATCTGGTTGTGGGAGACCTCTTTCAGGACTCACTGTTTGTCTGAAGGCTGTCACAGCAGATGAGTACTCAGCAAACAGCGTGAACAAGGATTTGAACCAGAAAACCAACAGAGCCTTGACAATATTGTGATTGGGCCTTGTCTCTTTAGAGGGGGCTGAAAGCCGAATTGAGAGCAGTAACAAGTGCACATTCAGAGCAGGACGGGGATGCCTTTGGGTTGTGTTTTATGGTTTTGAGGCTTATATGTGGTGGATAAAGCAAAATCATGTTAATCTCCCTTTTCTCTCTTCTAAAAGCAGAATGGGAGTGAACCTGTGGCACTTTAATGGCCTAAGCAAAGTCTTACAAAGTCATTGTTTAGTCTTGTTAAGGCAAATGTGAATGAGACCTCTGCAGTCAAAACAGAAGACAAGTTGAAGCATTCTTTAAAATGTAAATAGAAGCACTGCGACAAACAGTTACACCGAGTTCATTTATGTCACTTTCACCTTTTCGCGGGTGCTTTGGCTATTATCAAAGGATGCTATTAATGAGCCTGCTGTGGACACCATATCGAGGATACTTTAGATTACACTGGTCTGCAGCTTCCCAGCCTCTTCCAGCTGCACCTGATGGTGACCTGTAAGATCCACAGGGCCTCTGTGAAAGACTACACAGTACCTATGAACTTACAACATTTAGGTCGCAATGATACCTCTGCATTAGCGATGGAATATATATTTTTCACCCACCGAACACATATGCATGCATGCATGCATGCGTGACATACACACAGTCAAGCCTGCACGCTTACTCACTTACTGTGACTCACGCAGACACACACGCACCTTTGCTTTGTCACCTGGTTTCTGCCTAGAAAAAGGGAATAGAAGACAAACTGCTCATTCCTGCAGAGCAGGAGAGGAGGAACCTATTACTAATATCACACACGCTGCTGTTACGAAAGACACTTTTACTGAACTAATGTTTTCTGATGTTGAGAATAAAAATACTTAACACGATGTGTGAACAAAATAACGCTAGTGTCGGTCTTATTTATTATGTGGTTGTAAAATCCACCTTAATTTAGGCCTGATAATATCTATCAGCGGCAGACAACAAATAGAATGAGGAGTGCGAATCAGTGAAATCAGATTACACATAAAACAAACCGATTATATGCTTCAGTTTTGTTTTCCCTCTGACTTTGTATACATTTATCGACCTATTTATCCATTTGATGGTGAGTGAGAGGGCCATACAAAGAGCAATGTTGTCTTTTGGAGGAGTTGGGCTAACTCTAAGGTTTCTGAAGAGAGAGGCTTGTGATGGAATGGGCCGGGAAAGACTGTGACTTCTCCATTGAGAGTGGAGGGGCACGCTGGATTAGCTTGATTTGCCTGTGAATGGGCGCTTTCCATTATTCTTGTTAGGGAGCTGTCACATCGAATTGAGAAAGTGAAAACCTCCTTTTATCAACCTTTTCCAAGTGAAACTGAACGGGCAATCAATAACTGAATTCAGGCCCAGGGGGAAAGTCAAGCAGAATGATATGGGGGTGTTATAAAGGGGGTATTTGTCAAATTGCTAATGGAAAAAAGCGGATAACTGATGTAATTTTGGCTCCTGATGCTTTTGAGTATAACAGAAGACTAAAAAATAAAGAAATGAAGTCATAGCGGTAGAAATAAAATAAGGTATATTTAGTGCGAGTGATATAATGGTAATAATAACTGTATTACAAGAACACTCCTGCCACTGCTAGTAATACAACATATATAAGATGTAGCTGTAAAAATGTAAAGAAGATTTATAACAAGTTAAGTGAAACTAAATATTAGATCAATAAACAATTATTAAGGGGTAAAAAAAATCAACAACAAAACAAATTAAAAACCTTTAAGAAGCCCTCAAGAAATAAATCACAAAAGTATTATTTTCCTACATTTAAACAGAAAGTCAAAAGACTTTAATTGTTTTAAAAGTTTTACGACATTATACCTTCATGATATAATTATTGCTAATATATTACCGCAAAATATATTGTAATTTATATTGTAATTTATTATGATTATGATTATTTTTTCAACAAGTTCAATGTAACCCAACCACTGTTACAAGACTAAACAAACCGGGAGTGGCTCAGTTTTTATTATACGAATGACACCATATTGTTTTGGAGTTTCATTATATTGACCTTATTGTGCCATTGTGCTTGTTCTGACACCATGATAATGCCTGAATACAGAGGGAATTATGCTCTGTATAAATAGATCCCATAGTCAAGGATCGCTTCAATTATCCCTCTACACATTGACAACATGAACAGAATAAAAACTAAAGCCTTAGTCCAAGCTGGTCTCAAGGCGCTCTTCAAACATTGTTTTGGCTATTGTTAAAGGGGCAGAGGAACATCATCAGCATCAATGGCAATAGAGAAAAGAAATACATTCATCTGATACATTAACTGCTTTTATACAATCAGAGCATTAACTAAGAAAAAAGCAATTGAACAGTAATTAAACAATATTATTAGTTATTTTAAACTACATTCCAGCTATGTTTTTACTTAATAACTACAAGTCTGTTTGTATTTTTCTCCTAAATATATCATTCGTAGGTTTTAATTCCGTTGCATATTCCGTTCTAAATATATATGTTTTAATGTTTACAGCCATTTTCTATCATATAAAATTGCACATATTATCAAGGCGAAGGGCTTCCACACCCAAACCATTAATCAACAAATTTTCCCATATTGCTGCTCCCAATTCTTACGCTGGATGGAGAAAATGAATCGGATCATTTGGCCTCATCAATCAATTTGGTAATTGATGTCTTAATCATTATACAGTTAATTGAGCACCTTGATTGTTGCCTGTCATTGTTCAAAGTACCAGCCTGCAGCAGTTTGGGGGGAATTAGAACAAACGACATGAATTTTGTTATATTAACACCACTTTTCCACATATGTATTAAACCCTATAAAAGCAAAAGGGGATTTTGAAATGTGGTGTTCTTTACACGTCTTTCAAAATTGCTGTTTTACAAAAAGGAACTAAAAAAATAACGGTATAATAATTTTATTGAGTGCTCCTATTCGTGCCAATGAGAGTATGTGAGCTTTTCATCGGTGTAATTGTCATCCATCCATCTTCTGTGCACAGTGAGTTGATAACAGCCTATGAAAAATGACTCATGGCTGTAATGAGTGTCTCACCTCTGAGTGGTAACCACGTTAGCCGCCCTCCGTGGAACAGCAATTCCCCATTTATTCCACTTCACCTCATATACCCTCTTACCGTCATTTTTCCACCTACAAAATCCTTCTTTTCTCAATGCAACCTGTCCTGACATTAGTTAAACACTGAAGGCCTCAGGCTGCAGCGGCCACAGGCTCTCATACAGACAGACTCCAGCAGCAGCTAGGTGTAGGATAGCGGTTAGGGCTGGGGGGGGGGGGGGGGGGAGAGAGTCCTTAATTGAGTTACAGAATACTTTAATTACAACTGTTTCCCACATTCCTGCTCTTAACGCTTCACACACAATATGAGCCACTAAGGGAGGGAAAAAAACCCACCCAACGCCAGCCCCGATGTGCAGCTGCGAGGCAATTATCATCAAGCACCCCTGCATCTGTGTACAAACAATCCCACAGCTGCTGGCATTGATACTGTATATGCAGAGAGGAGCAGAGAAAGCCCAGGTTGACCCCGGGGCTCCAGTATCGCCTCCAAAACCATGATCTATTCATCTGGGAGGTATTTGTGACACCTACGAACACTCAAACTGTTTACAATTTCAAATGAGCTGTCACATTATGTTTACCACAAAGTGTGCTCTTTGTTGATATGGGACACTGTATAAATGTTTGTATCATTAGGTGCCGATGATAGTACATGTCTAAAGTGTAAATTCACATTTGCTGTGAATATTCTATTCAAACAAGTGTACCTCTTTAAGAAATGTGTAACCAGAGAAGGACATTTAGCCAACATGAAGCAACAAAAGCTTCTTGCTCGTTTTCCTCCTTTAACCCCTTACCATAGTTTCCTCCTTTTCGTCCTCTTAAGTAGCTTTAAGGTTGGAAACGCAATCTTTTTCCGCACCATTTGACAGTGTCACATATAATCAGCTTGTTCCAGCTCTTCATTAAATCTATATGTTGTTTTACACAAGTTATTGCACATATTATACATTATACCCTCGGCTCCACGTTCTCTTAAGGCTGCATCCTTTCATCTGATGGAAATATTCTAGATGTGTTGTGCATCATTGTTTACACATCTTCCCAGACATTCAGCCTAACATTTTTGGTATATTTGGACATTTTGAAAACTCAACTTTGAATTTACATTTAAATGATGTGGGTTTGAACAATGTTTGGCTGCACAGAATGAGTTTGTAATGACTGAACCACCTGCAGGTCGGCATGGTTTAAGAGATTTGTATGTAGAAAGTACTGCATGTAATACTGTACATCCATCCACATGCAGGACATGCTTCAGGATCATTTTCACCTCATATATGAAAATATATTTAATCATTGCTATAAGAATACATTTGTGTGTTTGCAATCAGTATTGGGATTTGTGTGTGTGTGTGTGTGTGTGTGTGTGTGTGTGTGTGTGTGTGTGTGTGTGTGTGTGTGTGTGTGCGCAAGTGGGTTTAATGTGTGTGACCAAAAATGTGAGTGGGCTAGTGAGAGTGAGTGAGTGAGTGGGCCTATTTGTGAGAGCAGCGTGACTGAGAGGGCCACTGTGGGATCGAGGGGAGACAGAGGATGACTTTATGACACTGAGGGGACAGGATCAGGGGAAGAAACAGAGAAGGCCTGGGTGGAGGTGGAGGTGGTGTGGGGAGAGGGGCAGCCCTAGCTGTCAGCTCTGAGGGGCTGATGGAAGACTCAGCAGGAGCCCAGCTTGGCCCCCGGGATGCCTTGTCACCACGGCGAAGCCCTGGAATGCACCGACACACAATGAGCTCCTGGGGCTCAGAGGGCACTCCGATTTGATAACCACATTAAAGTCCTAGCAACATCTGTTGGGGTGCAGGAGAAAGGCCTACTGGCAGGCTTTAACCCCCCGAAACTGGGATCATTAACCCTCAGCCCTGTGAGAGAAGGGGGACAACAGCCCTCTATTTGTCAGCCGCCCTGCACAGGGCTGTGGGGGCTAATATTTTACCAAAAACAGCGTGAGAAGAGAAGCGGCCCAGGGCACCATGGAGAGTTTTCCTTCACACTTTACACACACATTAGCAGGAAAGTACAGTCTGTGTTACTTTATGGAACTCACAAAATAACATTTGCATAGCCTCCAGAGTAGAGGCCTTCTGAACGTGTCGACGGTTTGCAATATGCGTTATTATCATTCAAAAAGTGAACATTAAAACTGATGTTTGTCCTTCTTTGTTCGGGGATTGCAAAACATCTAAGCAAATATTAAAAATAAATAGAAATGACAGATAGATCTTAATGTCACATGTAATACATTAAGGTACACAAAGATGTGTGGGTATTATTTCCCCCTCTGATTTGTTCATGTGCAGTTAGAGGCGATGGGGGCCAAGTTGATCGGGGATCGAGAAATAACAGGTGTCCTGTCACAAAGACGCGTCTCAGGCTCCAGGATGCTCTGGTGCTTCGTGGGTCAGCGCCAAGCCTCATCCACCTCCACAGGTTTCAAAGCGAAGGCCACCTCTCTGTAATGAATAATTAAGGAAACAAAAGGCCCCGAGGGGGTGAGAGGGTGGGGGAGGAGGCGGGAAGCTGTGGAGGGCCTAATGCAACTAGGCCAGATGCAGTGCGAAGAGCTGAGGTTTTTGCCCCTGCGCTTCATAGAAAACATCATCCTAAATGTATTCCCTGGAGATGAGGGTCTGCAGGAGGTGCCCCCAATGCACAGGGTCCTCAAGTGCCTCCACACAAGTAATCCCATTCACTGCAGCTCATTACATGGGCAATTAAGTGCTGGGGTGGAGGAACAGGGTGGGGTGGGGAGGGCGATGGCGATGGCGAAGAAGTGTGTATGTGAGTGTGTGTATAAGTGTATAGAAG
The DNA here is from genome assembly GCF_900634415.1 of Cottoperca gobio. NCBI lineage: Eukaryota > Metazoa > Chordata > Actinopteri > Perciformes > Bovichtidae > Cottoperca > Cottoperca gobio. The sequence continues at coordinate 9,312,531 of NC_041364.1, forward strand.
GGTAACCATCATTGGGTTTTAAGGATGGAACCCCCCCCCCCCCCACACCACCAATCCAATTCCCCCTCACCCAGCTTCGCCTTCCCTCGCCGAGCCGCCCCCTCCCAGCTCCTTCACCTGGGCTGGGTCTCTGTGGACACCTGCCTCTCCTAATGAAGATCCATGGCTTCATTTCCATTTCTGGAGTCATATCAGAGACTGCCAAGCACAAAACAGGCCTGTTTCCTCTGAGGCCTGGAGAGCCGGATAGAATGACATGGCTAAGTGCTCTGGCAGAGCAGGGCAGCTGCGGAGCCTGAAAATGGGATTTGGTTGGGGCTTCTGAAGTGGGGGGCTCGGATGGAGAGGACCTGATGTTTGGATTGGCCACAATGGCAGCCGTGTGCTACCTCAGCAGCTCCTCGGTACTAATGAGGCTTTCTGCAGAGATGGAGGAGGAGAGGAGAGGGCACGAGGAGGTGGAGAAGAGGAGAACAGAGGAGTGTACCACTACACACCTACCTCACACACCACTCTCACCTCCTCCGCTGATAACAGCTACGTTAACTCTTGAAGATAGCCACCAAAGATCTTGTATAACACAATGAGTACACATTCACGACACACAAGCGCAGGTGTTGAGAAATAACAATCTTTGGGTTACTCCATATTTCCTCGTAAAGCATTATTTACAGAGCAACGCGTCACTTTGCTCTACAGTTGTTTAAGCTGCTCTCCTGTATAGCTGCAACTCTTTAGGTACTAAAACATATTAAAACAGTTCAAAAGAGGTGATGGAAACACAAAATCAGGATTACTTTGGGCCGGTGTACTTGGAAAACCTAGCATTAAAATATGTTTGTATTCAAGTCTCAATAAACTTTGCATGAAATCAAAAATGTTAATTCAATAAATACATTCAATCCCTGAGCAGCCCTGAGCTCACCCCACACCATCCTGTTACCTCCTGTGCAGCGAGCGCGTGTGTGTCTTTCAATACAGTGGTCGAGGCTGTGCTTGTTAACATGTTCTAGCTCAGTGACTCCTCTCAGCACCCCCGGGGTAGGGCCTCAGAGCTGAGCCAGGTGAGGAAGAGGAAGAGGACGAGAGAAGGAAAACAAACAAGGTAACACCTCAGCCATATCACAGCTGCCTGCTCCAATGACAGACCTAAAAGCCCAGTTACCTCAGCTCATTTCATTCAGTCGACAAACAATCCTGGAAGAAATATTGAGGTGAAGTCACTAAGTGGTGCTGGGACAGTACTAGCAATACCTGTAGCTGGGGGAGTAATATTTTTGCTTATTTGTGGAAAACTTGAGACAAAACAGTTTCCACACACTGGCAAGGCAAAGCACATGAGCTAAAAAAAAAGTAAAGGGTGTGAGGGAAATCCTAAATACATCGGGCACAATACCTTAGAAGCATAACTGATCAGAGAATGATGCATAATGGTGGTCTGTGTAGGGGTGGAGCCTGAAGGGGAGGGGGCTTAGGTGAGGATTGTGTATGGTGTCACTTTGCGGGCCCCTCTGCACTCACCTGGAACAGAGCACTTCCCCTCCCCGAGTCTTATCAGTTCCCAGAGGAAATACCTGCCGCAGGTAAACACGACCCTTCGACCCCTCGGCCCATCCACTCTGCCCCACTCTCAGCAGACCCTGTCCCTGTCCTGGAGCCTGTCTCTGCCTTAAATCCAAGGATTAGCTCTACCGCAAGCCTTAACACCCAGCTCCGAGCATCACCTCTGCACGCAGGCCCGAGTCTGCGTTCAGACCAGGTCTTCTGACAACCCCTTCGGCCCCCTGCCCCATCCACCTTAGATGTTGTTCTTCATGCACCAGTGAGGAAACCTTTATCCCCTCCACTCCCTCCGCCTCCTCCATCCCCTCATCCCTCTGTCTCAAATGTAATCTTATCTACATATCACCAGGTGTAACCAAATATCCCTCTTATCAATCGAGGTGTCTTCAGCTCTGTTTTGCATTGTCACAGGAGTGATTTATTCAGGTGCAAGCTGAATATAAATAATGTGTCATGTGTCACAAGAATCGCGCGGTATTTGCGATGGAAGTTAGCTTCATTAGAGTACGAGGAAATATGATGAATTTTCAAAGTGATCACACTAAAAAATGATTGTAATTAAAATGGAGATGTAGTCTACTTTTAATGACTTTTGGAGTGTAATTAATTCTTCTGCAGTATCTGTAGCAGAGTTTCTAATAAATGTGGGGGGTGGTAATTTATTTTTAATTACTTCCTTAAGAATTTTGAAATAAGAGTTTTTCTATGAAATATGACAGAGCCAGTGATCATAGCGAAACAAATGTCACAACAATACTGATTTTACAGATGACGTATATAAATGCTCTGGCACCCGTAAATATGCATACAAGCATTTTACAGCTAGTTGTGGTCGCTGCACTCTTATAGAGCTGCAGATCTTCTGTATAACTTTCCTCTCTCGTACACGAATAATAGAAATGAACGAGAAAAAGGTGCAGAATATATCGCAGCAGAGAGAGGAAGTCTTGAACTTGCTCTACCTGTCCCGCTGTGGAAGAGGAGGGCGGAAGAGGCGCTGCTGATACTCCCGGAAAGGGGACAGTCTCCCAAGGGACAGCTGACCCTGTTAGAAGGAGGCAAAATTCCCACAATCCTCTGTCTGGCTCCAGGACAGAGGCCACAGGGCGCTGGCCCATCGTGCACCCCCACCCCCCCTCCCCTCACCACTACCTCCACAGGGTCAGGGTTACTCTCTCACCCCTGGGCCACCTATATCTCCCCCCCTCTCCCAATCCCCCTGCCCCTCCTCCACTGTCACCTGAGCCACACAGGTAAATGCTTGACTTTATTTGATGGATGCTGTTTCCCACGGCGACAGTGATGTACGCAGGGCCAGAAGCCCCTCCTCCCCCCTCCCCCCTGGTGGAGTCTGGAGCTGGAGTGGTGATTTTGTACTGATAACCTCCTTGGCGCACCCCTTCTCGGCTGGGGCGAAGGAAACTGGAGAGGACAAGACATCCTGTGTGAAGCACCTGAGTGTACGCCTCATCAGGCTGAAACAAAGAGGGCTCCATCCTAAAACCAGCCCATTAAGACATCTGCACACATCAAAATAACATACTTAGCGCTCGAAAGTGAATGTGATATGACTGTGTAATGAATAGATATATATATTCATTTATTTTGTGTGTGTGTGCACATGCAAGAGTGTGTGTGCAGGTATCTGTTGCAGACATTTTCCCATTTGCCGTATGTAAATATGGATGATGCACAAAGACTGAGACGGCTGTTCACATGTGAAGCCAGTAATCTGTAAAACGCCTGGGAGAAGAAAAGAAAGACCTTTAAATAATCTGTAGATATTTCATTGTTTTTATGTGAAAGGCTCATTTGGGATTTTGATTTTGTTTTGTTTGTTTTTATCCCTTTCAACTGCTCTGCTTTGCTCTGTACACGCAAGATCGGAAGATGTATGTAAATAGTGGTGTCTTGTACTTGTGCTAACTCATTTCACCATATATGAAGTCCTAACATCTATTTATAAACTGATTCAGCATAAAAGTAAAGTGAGTTTACTGCTGACACAAAACTCTATTACACATTATGCAGAGCTTAAGGTCTGCTTTAATGAAGCAAAGTGTCCCCGAACAACACCTTAATTAACAAAAAAGGATGGTTTTGTTCTTTATCAGTGTCAACTCTTCCCTCGGTCTCCTCCTCTCTCCTCCCCATTATTAGCAGATAGCGCTACATTAGAGATAAGCAGGACAATGGCCGGGGTGAAGGCCTGGATCACAGTTGTTTCTTATCTCTCACCTCATCTGCAGCCTGTGGTGTCTCTGTCAGAGGATGTTGTTAAACCAAGTCAAACACTCAAACATCCTGTGGCATCACCCTGCCTATATAGTCCACAGCCCCACACACACAAACACACACATATACACACCTCTCCTTTATGGCAGTTCACACTTGGCTGGGGCCTGGCCACTGTGGACGGTTCACGGGCCCGGCCGGGGACGCTGTTTGCTGATGTGAGGAGATCCTGGCTTGAAATATTGGAAATTCATACTGACATCAAGTTCACTTAAATACTGATTACATAAAAGCCAGAGGATAGTCTTTATGAAGAAATGAGCAAGCTAAAGTGTGAGCAATAGTGATTGTGACTGTTGAAGCCTCCGAACGGGTCGAATACAAATAACCCAATTAATGAACTGGCATGATTACAATTATGGATCTCGCTATAGTGTAAAATGATCAACTGAATTTAAAGCAAACTTCTGAGGGTGGCTCTCTCACACACACACACACACACACACACACACACACACACACACACACACACACACGAACACACACACACACATACACATCTCCTCTGTGAAGGGAGGAAGCCCCGGTGCAGGCAGGTTAATATCAGGAGCACTTGACAACAATGGTGTGTTATGAGGTGCTGCAGCGGTAATAAGGTCTTTGTTGGGACTTTAGAGCACAGCCACATCACATCATTACTCATCCTGGGAGACCAGTTGCCAGTCGGCATGGCAACCGGGACTTGGCTGAAGCCAGAAGCAAGACCAGAATCTCAATGCCCGGCGAGAGAAGGACACACAAAGAATGTTCTAGTGGAAGGAAAAAGTTTACAAGTGGCCACGGTGACCTCAGACCACTGCCTCCGAGATGTGATAGAGCTGATCTAAAGCCTGGAAATCGAAGAAAATAATATCTTATCAGGAAAAGTCTACTTACATTTCAGCACGCTTTAATTTGAAGGTATTGTTTACACAAATGTTTACATTACTTTTTGTCGTCCCCCCCCCCCCCCCCCCCGAATAATAAACTTCTGTTTATTTCAGATAAACAACACCGAATGGATTATCCAGTCAAACAGGAAGTGGATTCAATTCAGCCCTCTTCCCTTTCCATCTGCACCCATGTTGAGTGTGTGAATGGACAGATTAGGAGTGGACAGTGCAGTCAGTGGAGTTATGCAGCGGTGTGAGAGTTTTATCCTTCAGGTTGTTGGGTGTGTTGGGTCAGTGTGGAGCGGTCAGCAGCTGCTGCCTGGCCTAGGTCCCACAGTTCCCAGGCTGGGGGGATTGACAGGCCAGTAATAAAATCAGGCGCCCTGGTTGGGCTGTGTGCGGCCCATTGTTCCCCCAGCAAGGCCCGCGGCTGCTGTTTACTTTCTCCCATATGCATTATTCAACGGCACAGGAGCTCCCGGAGAAAGGGGCCCCATTCAGGGATCCTCTTGCCCTTGTTTTGTTTTGCTAATTTTCAATTAAAATAAACCATCTCTTGCCAGTGCCATGGCTGAGTGGGGAAGGAGAGAGGGACACTGTCCCTGCCATTTGGGCCGTCTGAGGAGATTAGACCAAATGTATAAACGAGAATAAAGTGGGATGTATCATTCATACTGTCAGTGATATGTTTTTCTATAGTAGGATTTAAGTGAAGACAATGAGAGGAGTTGCTGTTTCAGTTGAGAGCATACGCTGGCCTCTTATTTATGTTATTGTTGTTGAACATGTCCCCCAGCATGACCTCTTTTTTTTTTTTTTTTTTAAGAGGATTAGATATGTAAACAAAAATCAAATATCTTCAGATTCATTTTCAGTCAGCCAACAAGTGTGCTTTTGTTCCACCGAAGCACATTATGAATTCCCCCCCTGAGATTGCATAAGGAGGATTCCCATATGGTGAGGGAAAGTGAGAACTAATCACAAAGACAATGACTTTTCAATAATGACTCCCAGAGGTCATTAAATGAAGCCAGCCAGGACAGCCTGGACTAATCAATAAGTCCAGTGATAGCTCTCTCATTTAGTCGCCTCTTTCTCACAGGAGGGGGCTGAGCCAACCTTGTGGCGTGCAGGGACAGATGCGGTGACAGTGGGGAACTAGCAGAGTTAAAGATTCACCACACATCTGTCACTTCAGCCAAGGCGGCAGCTCATAGTCTGCCCCCGCTGACAGCCTGCCTGCCTGCCTGCCTGCCTGCCTGCCTGCCTGACGCCATGCCTACCTGTGGCTGCGGTTTGTTGCTAAGCTTTGCCATCTGTCTCTCCTTTGGGGTCTCTGTTTGCTTGATTTCCTACATGTCCCTCTAGTTCATCCCCTTAACCTTTACCATTTTAACTATTATGTAAACCCCCACTAACAGCCCTTTTACTACACACACAAACACCTGATATCTCACATCCTCGTCTAAAATTACCTCTTTCACAAAAAATTCTGGAAAGCAGTCGTAATTGGCCGGCTCCCAAAGCCTACACTCTCACTACCTGTCAAATGCTGATAATTAGAGAGTTTAGCAGCAACCTGTTGTAGCATGTTGTGGGTCTTAAAGCAGCCAACATTCATTCAACTAAAGCATTTACCACAGCATATGTACAAAGCATGCGTTTCGTCATCTACACTACTAACCGAGGCTCTGCCTCTGTTTGTAAAAGGGAAATGGTTTCTCCGTGGCGGGCGTAGGACCCACACTAGCCCGTTAGTGCGTGGTGAGTGGGGATGTGAATGTGGAGGGCCTCTTGGCTTGGCTGGACACAGTCTGTTCCCCCGCTGGGTGCAGGTGAGCTCTCAATGCAGCCCTCAGCACCTGCCCTCTTTGTTCCCTTGTTGATGGCTTTATGGCGTGAAGGGGATCCGTCTGTCTGGCTCTCGTAAAGCCAGCGGCGCGAGGCCTAGTAAAAGCCGCACTGCTGCCAGGGCATTGTGTGGGGCCCCCATGGCTCCCAGAGTGACCCCACCAGCCAGTGAGGGAGCCCAGTTTAGCGCCCAATGTAACTGACGCACAAGCTTATAGCGCACATCCATATGGGCATTTACATTAACACTAAAAAATACATAAAAGACATGCGTGCACATATGTGAATGTACATACATGGAGACATACAGAGGGGGGTCCCCAGAGCTGTATGATGATCACCCCTCCTAGTGTGCAACTTCCAAACAACAGTTTACTGCTGTCATTTATCATTTAACCCTCCATACTATATTGTGGAAAATATACTACTACTACATACTACTCATAACTACTTAAGCAGGTACTTCTTGGAGACACAGGTCAGATTTTTAAGCAAACAAAACATGATAATGAGGATAATAATTACTAATTACATTTACTCAAGTACTACTCATATGTCTACCCCACTGCATTTCAGGGGGAAACCTTTCACTTTTACCACTTCACTTTTTTACTCCACCACTTGATAGATGTAGTGACAAGTTACTTTGCAGATTAAGACTTTATATACAAAACATACAATCATCCAAATGCATAGGATACTATGTTATATATTAAACTAATTACATAAAGCCCAAGGGAGGGAGAATTATCTTCAGCAACATTAAAATGCTGCTGAAGGCAAAACTAATAATCGTACAATAGTTTAGGCCTATCACAGTATACATATAACGACATAGCAGTAGAACATCTTCCACTTTTACCTTCGATATTTAGTGATGAGATAATATTTGTTTGATTTTACTTAACTATATAATTCTATACTATAATTATACTATACTATAAACTATAATATAAGACTATAATTCTGAATTCAGGACTTTTACATTTACAAAGAATTTCTTTATGGTGTAATCTTAAAATTTTACTAAACTAAGCGAGTAAAATATCATACTTCTAGAGTACTGCCTAAAATATATATATATTTTTTCAACTGCTACTTTAACTGTTTTTAAAATATCCTTTCCAACATCTTTTTGTGTAAGTTAATGATCACAGTTGTCATTTCACTCATCATTGTAGTGGTGCATCATTTACTCTACACTATAAAAGTTATGTTTAAATGGATTAAATCTAAGAGTAAACCCAAGAAATACTTTTCCTTTTAAGCGCTTGCATCACAAAATATATTATATAAGTACTTCTCAAGTGCGAGGCTACGGTGTGTGTCTAAGAGGGTTTGTTGAAACCTTCACATCAGTCTGAGTGACAAACACTGAGTCCCAAACCCGATAAAGCAGCTCAATGGTCGTGGGAGGTCAATGATTGCACAGAAATAAGCCCGACATTAATGTTTAATTTATATGATTTTCCTGGATATGAAATCTTACTGATAAGCTCAAGCAAATTAAGTGGCTGAAAGGAGGTCCATAAGCAGCTTGGTATTTGAGATCAGGTCTTTGAGTGGTAGCATCTTAGAAACCAATTACCAGACAAGAAATAGATCATTATTTTTTCTTAGAGGATTGGGTTGTGGGGATGTGTTGGGGGGGGGGGGGCAAAGGTGGTTGCTAAAAGGAGGGGAGGGTTTTCTAGATTGAGGAGGGAGGGCACAATAAAGACATAATCATCTACCCTCAACTTTTCCTATCCAACTTTCAGATTTTAATTTGCCGTCTGTGAAGTGGTACCTAATTTACTTTCGCCTCATCCCTTCAATGCACCATTGTTGCCGCTGCTGAGATTCAGAGCTTCCTCTCTTAGCTCACCTCGGCGTGAAATTGGTTTAATGAAGCTGAAAGGTATGGGGCTCTCACAACACTGTGGATTCCAGTGACACTGCTTGATCCACCCACCCCTCCTCTCAGTCCCCTCCCCCCCCCCCCCCCCCCCCCCACCCCCAAACTGGCTCCCTGTGCACTCGCATTACGGTGACAATTTATAACACACCCCACAAAAGATCCCTATCTCACACATTACATCAGTGCATATTACTGTCGCTTTGAGAGCGCCAACTCTCAGGCAAACGCCGGAGGGGGGAAAAAAGTGACTGGCCGATCAGTTTAGATATATGGCATGCATGAGGCACTTCAAATTAACAGCCAAAACCAGTATTAAAGTGGATCAGATACTTGGCTGGTGAGAGACCGAAAGATAGTTTTAAAGTGAAAGAAATCAAATAAAAAAAGAGGTGAGGTAAATATGAAAAGAAAAGAACTGAGATATGAAGAGGTGAAACTAATCAGAGAGAAACCTTGCCGGTTTCTCCCACCTCTTCCAATCTGACCCTGTGAAAGGTGTTCTCCTGTTACCTGTTCTCCTGGGTGTGGTTTCTAATGGGAATGGGAAGGAAGTCCTGTGGGATTATTGTGTGTGTGTGTGTGTGTGTGTGTGTGTGTGTGTGTGTGTGTGTGTGTGTGTGTGTGTGTGTGTGTGTGTGAGTGTGTGTGTGTGTACACATTACATTAATATGATCCCCTTAAGTCATATCGCTTACTTCTTCTCGTCCCCTTTTAGGACAATCGAATGTAAATGCATCCGTAACCAAATATTCCAGCCTGTACCACTCGTTTCTGGTTTGAGGTCCAGTTTTGGAGCTGGTAGTTTGTGGAAGAAAAAAAAAGACAAGAAAGAAAGTCGGCTAGAAGAGTGTATGGAAACCGCAGGATATGGGAGGTTTCCCACTGTGCTGGCTTCCCATGGCAGAGGTGAGGAAGAAGTATGACGAGCAGCTGTTCTGTTAAAAGGATAGGCTTACCATGTTTCAAGTATGTCCTGTCAAGTAAGTCAGGTGTCAATATGAAGATTAAAACAGGTTTAGCTTGCTGTAATCATCATTTGATGTTGTTTGTGAAAAGATCCTAATGTGCTTCCAATGAGATTTGGAACAAAATACGTCTGTGGTGTAAAGGCTGCGTTCCACGCAAACATGGAGGGAAGCGTTTATCTGAAGCTAATATGAGGCCTCAGCGGCCTGAGTTAGCCAAATACAATATTTATCATCCAAATGTTCTCTTCTTAGTACATAAAAGTGTTTTTTTGCAGAGAGCTGAAGTGTGAATCTATCCTTCCAGACAGGCAGACACAGAGTTTGACAGAAGAAAACAAATACAGACAAAATAGAAAGTAAAAGAAGGGGAAGATCAAAATCTTTAAAAGAAAGAGAATAGCCTAAGGAGATCAGGAGAGGGACAGGGCTGAGTCACAAAGGTTTCTTTACACTGTAATGACACGGATATTATGCTGAACTTTGGCTGCCGTAACTGAAAAAGAACGACCACTTTCACTGCTGTGGAGCTCCGGCCAGCAGCACGCACTACTGTTTGTCTTTCAAATGCCATTGTGGGTGAGGCCACTAGTGTACGCACAAAGTGCCTGTTACAACTTTCTATTCACTGTGGGATTGTGAAACTCACAAAGGAATGTCAAATTACCGTCGTATGATTTTGTGCAATTTCGAATGTCCGACCATCATCTTGTCAGCAAATTACTTTTAAACACTTTCTTGTTTCCTGTGATTTCATAGTCTCTGAGATAAGAAAAGTGAAGCATACGATTGGTTATATGTATAGCATTCACACACATTTACACAGAGAGTAGTGCTAAACTGTTGCATTTAGCTTCTTCCCAAGCTAAAACCTGATCTGCAGTAGACAGACTGGGAAGATTACAGCTGAACGGAACCACGGGAGTGCTATCTTTTACAGGTAATTACTCAATTATCAGTAAACACTGTCGCTGGAGATACAATGCCATAGAGGGGATCACACAAACCGCTGAATGATTCACTTCAACACCACAACAACATGCGTTCACAAAGAGGATAGCCATGTGAAGAAAGGGAAAAAGTCATTACCCCAGCTTGTCAACACATTTTTGTTTCATGATTACAAGATAAGAAGTAAGATTTAAACATAAATAAATGTGTTTTGACTTATTCATTCCTTTTTTTGGTAATAAAAGTAGGGCATCAGGTTTATATAAATGTTAAACTAGTTTAACTTGATTTTATAAAAACAATACACCTCTCTATTATTAGATATTAAATGCCTTACACAGACCAGATGAACACTCATCACCTCCCAGGTCAGCTTTGACGTTACTGCTTTTCACCACTAGTGGGAGCTAGTAAACAGTTGACATGAGGCTCCCCTGAAGGCTCCCACTCAGAAAAAGTTCTTGTTTGAACAGTGTTGGGAACCAACATTGATTTCATATGTTTGTTTAAAGGCACAGGTTAAGACTCAGACAGCCAGGTAGATAAATAGATAGACGAGCTTGCAGGGGCTGGGTGTAAGGTTACACTGATGTAGGCTGAAAGGATGAGCAAACCTTTCATTAGTCTGTAAACATTTAGGCAGTACTAACACAGTAGGATAAGATGTGACACTGATATACTGAGCTGTGACAGAACTGACTGAGAAGAGTAGAGCAGTTACATTTAAAGTGTTAACCTCTCAGGATTACTTTCTTCTTATTTTAGGCTGTGGTTGTTTGAAAGGTGAGTCAGAATGCAGCATCTTTACACCTGGAGCATGAAACCACACACACTTAAACATGGACGGACACTCCATATGGTGTTACCTGCCTGTGGTCCGTGGTCGGGCCAAAAGCCACGACCCACGGTCCTTCCCTGCGGTCCTGCACACTTACCACAGAGGTTAACACACACACTCAGTAAAACACTCTCCTCCACCGAGGCAGCCCTGAAGGCCTTCTAAATCTCTCCTGAGACAACCTACCGTGACGTAATGAGGAATTAGAGGGGAGGAAGGAGGTCTCCTGAAGATTTACAGGTTTTAACTCCTGTTACTGTCACCCAAGAAGAGCCACAGGCCTGTGGCTATATCAATAACAACAACAACCACCTCCTAACCAACACAACACCACCTCACGACTCCTGGGGGATTTGTAAAAGAGGGAGGGATAGTGGATACACCACTCATGTAAAGAAGGAAAAAAAGCAGCTTTAAATGGATCTTAATTTGTAAGTCGGTCATACACACTAACCTCTCTGTGGTCTATTAAAAGCGCATATGAGTTATTTCTGTGCTATTTATACTCTTTACAATCATCCTGTGACCTCTAATATCCATACATAATACTACAATATATAATGCATCACCATTCAGAAACCCTTTTTATCTCCTTGAGTTAGTTTGGTAATCAACAACCCACAATTGCGCCTACGTCACATGCATTTATAAATCACATGAAAATGTTTCTAAATGCCAACATGAAAGCTTAATTTTCTTTATAGTCCTATAATCTGCAGACAGAAAATGAAGGCGCCACATAGGTTTCCCTGTGGTCATTTCTTAAAACCTTAATTCTGGGTATTGATTTATGCCTTTTCTGTATAAATGTATCCAAATATAAAAAAAAATTCAAAGATTATAGTGCAATAAAGACATAACACTGATTAATATTATATTGTTTATGGTTGTTTTAGGCAGATCAAAATAAAAAAGGGTAGATATGAGGGTACATACATGTTGATGTGATGCTCCTTTAGGCCCATGTGGCCTGCGTACACAAAGGGCACTGACATTAAAATAATAACATCAAAGATTGCACAGAAAATCGTTAATTACTAAGCAACAACAATGCAGTGCAACATAAAACATGTTCAATTGAATTATTTTCTGCATTTGGCCTCAGTGCACCTCTAAATGTAGGCTACTGTATGTACTATGTTTGAGTTAGTCAGTACTGTCAGTATGTTCTCACACAGAGCTTGTGTGGCAAACTTCTGCAGCCACTCCTCATTCCAGTTTGCTTCACCCTGCAACAAGCTGCTAAATACTCTGAAATATGATAGTTTGATCTCTCCGTGAGGCTTTGTTTACTTCGACCCTTTGTATCTCTTTTTCATCTGATTGTCCTTTTCCTATACCGCCTTACCAGGCCATAAAAGACTGTCAAAAAGAATAGTTTCATAATTGTGACATGAAAGTCAAAAGCCTGACGCTGTGATACACAGAGAACGATTCAGCATCTATGTCTCAATGTCTCCGATTCATAGATAAGAAGGATATTGATAAGATGAACCAGACAAAATAATGTGATATTTGCATTTGCACCATCACACAAACACATGCACGGAGTCTGACTCATTCAGATGTCATGAAAATAACCTCAGGTTTAAGAAAATGCCAAATGACTGTTGAAAATCATGACTTCACATTTGCAGGGGTGATTCTCGTTCTCTGTGTTATCTTGAGCTTCTGAGCTCGTGGAATACAGGTTATTTGAGATTTAATTTCTCCAGCTGATTGAAAATATGAACGTGCACTCCTTTCTATGAATAGACTTTTAAACTGCGGCACACATGCATCACAGACAATGACTGACAGTGAATGACAGAGAGGAGGCTCCATCTCTCAGTTACGACAATACAGTGAGCCATTTAACAGAGAGGCCCTATGTTCTGCGGATGGGCTTACACCCTGGACAGGTATGTACCGCGCAATTACCAGACTAGCTCAAAGCATACAATAATCAGTAGGTGCTGTGCCATTAAGTATGGAGGCGGTGGTGCAAGCAAATGCAAAGAGAGACCACTAGTGTCAGGTGTCTAGATTTACTTCACCTGACAAATGTTTTCCTGCGTTACAAGTGTGCGAGGGTGTTCCCCGAGACAAGGACTGTCTCGCAGCATGACATGGGCGGCTGTGGGTGTGCCCAAGCATGGGAGAATGTGTGTAGGTGTGTTGCGTACTGTTTTAAAAATAGGAAATGCCTGAGAGACAACTGAAAAACCGAACGAGTGTGTGTTTACGTTTGTGTCGAGGGAGACCGTGTGAACGCGGCTCGATCTTGTCTACGTGTGACATGAGCCATGACACGCGTGTGTCGACTCCATCATCACAGACAGAGATAGACACAGAGTAGAGATGGCAAGAATGTGTGTGTAGGCAGAGGAAAATGTCATTGGTACATGTGCATGGTGGATGTATGTAAAAAAAGAGGTAGTGTGCTTGAAAACATAGAGATATTTTGAACACTGTGTGTGTGCGTGCGTGTTTGTGTGTGTATGCTTGCATGAGTTTTCAGCAATGTCTGCAGGGTGAGGTGGAGGCCAATGCTTTGGCAGCAGGTCTGGCACGTCTTTCAGGCCCAAACCTGCAGGGAGGGAGAGGGAGAGAGAGAGAGAGAGAGAGAGAGAGAGAGAGAGAGAGAGAGAGAGAGAGAGAGAGAGAGAGAGACAGAGAGAGAGAGAGAGAGACAGAGACAGAGAGAGAGAGAGACAGAGAGAGAGAGAGAGAGAGAAGGAGAGAGAGAGAGAGAGAGAGAGGAGAGAGAGAGAGAGAGAGACAGAGAGAGAGAGACAGAGCAGAGACAGAGAGTAAGAGAGGGAGAGAGAGATAGAGAGATAAGACCGATACAGATAGGATAAGAGAGATCATATAGAGAACATATATGAAACATAGGAGAGAGATAGAGAGACAGAGACAGAGACAGAGAATAGAGCAGAGAAGAGATAGAGATGAGACCATATACACGATAGACATATAGAGAGATGAGAGAAAGAGAAGACATCGATCGAACAGAGAGATAGATATGACAAGACATAGCAAGACAGAACAGAACTAACAGACAGACTACAGAGAGAAGAGAGAGACAGAGACACAAAAAAGAAGACAGAGGTCAAGACAGAGAAGAGAGAGAGACTATACATAAGAACAGGACAGAGAGACATAGACAGTATAGAGATCGACTAGAGAGACTAAAGAGAGACCGAGACCTATATGAGACTATAGAGAGACCTACATCCATCAGTCGACAGAGATATTCTATAGATCAGACTCTATATCAGACATACAGAGAGAGACCATATACCGATACTCAGACAGATATCTAAACAGACAACAGATCCCAGACAGACAACAGATAGACAGAGAGACAGAGACAGACAGACAGACAGACAATAGACATAGCAGAGAATACATACATACAGACCGAGACATACATACAGACCACATACAGAGGTACAATAGAGACCAGAGACTAGGAGATAGACAGACAGAGACAGAGAGACAGACCTACAGAGACAGACAGAGAGAGAGATACAGAAATAATAAGAGACATAAAAACAGAGAAGAAAACAACAGACATATACATACAGAGATATATATAGATACAATATATATATTAGATTATACATAATATATATATATATCTATAGAGAGAGACAGTGTCTATAGAGATACACTATAGACTCCTATAGAGACTAAGACTACTCTCTCTCCTCTCAGATAACCCCTATCGTACGACCTATCATAGCAGAGATATAGAGCATACAGACATACAGACAGAATAGATAACATACATAAATCAGTAACAGACATACAGATAACATACAGACATACATACATACATACCTATAGATAGATACAGATAATAGCTCTACTATATATATAGATCATATATCTATATACTATATATATATATAGCGTAGATATGCTCGATATAACGAGTGACTATAGCCTCAGAATACAGACATCGATACATACATCCAGACATACAGAGATATCATAGAGAGTAGATAGATATAGATAGACAGATAGCATATAGCGACATATAATAGACAGTACAGAGAGCAAGATATATATAGATATATATAGACAGATAGAGACAGAACATACATATCGAACAACCATAGAACAAAGATAGACTTATACGATATAGATAGAACAGAACAACATAGATATGAGACATAGACTACAAACAGAGAGAAGAGAGACACCAACAGATACAGACATAGAGAGAGAGAGAGAGATACAGAGCATACATAAGACGAAAGAATAGAGATACAGAGACAGAAGAGACAAGAGACAAGACAGACGAGACAGAGACACAGACAGACAGACTACAGAGAGAGATAGAGACCAGAGAGAGAGAGACAGAGAGAGCTAAAGTAGTATATGGATAATGACTATATCGATAGGTATATAATAAAGTACAATGATAGAGAGATAGACATACAGACATACATAACAGACAGACAGTAAACATACAGACAGACGACATATACAGACATACAATACATACAATTCACACAGACATACATACTACATACATACATACATACTACCATACAGACATACATTCAACATACATACATACTACAGTACATACATACAGACATACATACAGACAATATATACATTAGTCAAACATATACATACATACAATAGCATAATACATAACATGACATACATATATACAATTACACTACACAACATACATATAGAGAGAGTAGAAGAGACATAGATGATAGAGAGGACAGACAGACAGACAGACAGACAGACAGACAGACAGACAGACAGACAGACAGACAGACAGACAGACAGAAAGCAAATGGGTGTGAGTGTTTGCCTGACTTCATGTGATATGCTTCACGTATACCTCACCATCAGTAAAATCAGTTCAGGTAACTTAATAGTAACATATTGTCCCATTTAAAAAGTGATGTACAGTCATTAATGTAGGAAACAGCGAGGCAGCAAAAGAAGTACATCATTTCAAGTTCATTTACGTTTGCACACCCTAAAGTGAGTTCTTGTGTATCTCTGTACACATCTACTTCTTCTTAGCACCCAGCTGTGTGTTTAGTTTCCACTACATACAGTTGTATGATTTTACTTTGTTTCATTTAGATTCATATCTTCACACTTCTCGGATCGAGGAGCAATGAGCTAGCATGTGGGGTATCTTTGTTTTGCTTCAACATTTCAGCCAGCCACATCGCTGTTGATGAACACATTGTATTTCAGCAGTCACGCGTTGCAGGAATGTGCAAAAAATCAATTTGTGTGGTACTCTTTTTAAAAATCCAAGTTAGTTTCCCCTCCGACTGTCCACACAATTCGGCTTTTATTTTGACTCACGTTTCCAGAGATTCAGTTTCATGTTACTCTATCAAACATGTTGCCATCCACATCAATCATCGGGTCGATTTAGTATAGTGTGATCAAGATTATAGGTTACATTTGCAAAATTAAGTCAAACCTCTGCTGCGGATATTGTTAGATAAAAGGATTTCCTGAATAATATCCAGATAATACCTACACCTACACAGGATCTTCTAAAGAGAGTATGTGTCCCCTAAGGCAGTAAATCACTCTACATTGTGACCATGGCACAAAAGTGATGTTAGAGAGTGTATCAACTCCATAACCTCAAAGGAAATCTCTATTCAGCGACCATAAAAGAAAGTCTTAGCCTACTATTGCTGTGTTACAGAAAGGGAGAATGGATTAAGAGAGAAAACAGAGAGAAAAAAGTGTACAGGTGAAGTCCTATGGGCATGGAGGTTTGCTCAGCTGTGCGGTATTATTTTCTGTGCCCCACCCAGTAACCAAAGGCTTGGATATCTTTCCATTTAACTCTTTTCCACCCTCCCTCTCTCCATCGCTCTCTTTCATATTTGCACAGGTGAGAGGACAGCGGTCCAATAGGTGTGGAAGGGAGACTTGAAAGTCAGGTTTGCCCGGCTGGTGGAAGGAGTTCACCTGTGGATGGATGGAGATCTGATGGCAGGGGCCCAGGCAGTCTTTTGTCTGGAGAGACAGACAGCAAACACATAAACATACAAAAAACGGAGGAATTCTGTCCATGTCTCTGTTAATTAGTCGTGATGACCTGCAACACAGTGAAAGAGCAGGAGTAAGCGGCACAACTGTATAAAGAGTTGCAGCACCACAGAATATAGAAACCTGTCCGACACAAATGATTCAAGAAAGACACACAAGAACATAAAGGGAGGTACCGATCGAAGGGAGGACAGAGAGCAGGGATACAGGTGGAGCAGTGCAGGAGTCATAAGGGTGGGGAGGTTTTGCTCCAAGGGCCAAAAGTTCACCGCGAACAGGTAACCCTAGCCACCATGTGCCAGAGCCTCACGTGTTCCCTTCATTGTCTTAACAAGCTGAAGCTCAGGTTTCCGGAGCGCAGAGAGCTTCCTGGGAGATGAGGTCCAAGCGCCACCACCCACCTCCCTTGTACCCCTCGCCACACTCTGTAAAGGTAAACACACACTCAATAAGCAAACATAATACATCAACACATACACATGTGAGCATGAGGCAAACACTGGAGTACACGACCAGGCCTGAGAAACCCGCCTTTATCATGCAAGATCAAGCACAAGCAAGACCGACACACACAAAACTGCTCCAAGTAGGGCAAATAATGTGCAGTTGAACCAAATCAAAGCGAGGCCTTTTTTATTAGAGAGAATTATGATGAGCCACTCAGCGCCTTCCCTTGAAAAAAAACATACAGCCCATGAGATATAATGGTAGCAACTGGAGGAACAAGTCGTAAATCACCATAATTACCATTACGCCCATGTCAAGGGAGTCTCGCTCAGACACATGAAGCGGGATTATCAGACATGAGGATATGTACACCAGAGGCAATTTCCTTCCCTCCCTCTCTCCCTCTCTCCCTCTCTCCCTCTCTCTCCTTCCCTCTCTCATCTTGTATAATTCCACCAGAGGATCTTGAGTCTGATTCATTACTTAGTCACTGAGATGTTAGTCTTTAGCATCCTCTGACATTGTTGGGTTAGGGAGCAAGTGAGTGCAAATTCCTCTCTAGTTTACTGTTACCAATGTGCAACATAATGCAATTTTACCATTTATAAGTAGCATAGTTAAGACTTTATTTATTTATTTCCTTTGGTAACTTTTCACTGGAATTATAAACTTCAATTTAAGGGAATACATGCACTCAAATAAAGTTTGATTTTGATTTTAGAGCAGTGACCTGCATTATTCTTTCTTGTTGTAAAATATTCCAGCTAAGGAAAGTCCTACTGGAAACAGGTTGAAGTATTCTTACTGTATTGGTAGTTGTTTCCTACTTCCAAGGAAGTAAGTCTATAATTGCTAAGTAAGGCAACTGGACTTGCCTTAGGTTTCTAAAGGAAAGCCAAGTTGAAGGCAGCACAAATACCATGACCTGAATGACAAACAAGGTTTGAAACTCAGGTTTTGCGAGCTCACTTAAACTTAATAAGGTGGGAGGTTTGGCTTTAAGTGAAATATCTTTCCAACTACTGGATGGCTTGCTATTAACTTTTGTACAGGAGTTCTTCTTCCCCAGAGGATGAATCCTACTCACATTGCTGATCCCCTGACTCTTCATCTAGTCCCATCACCAGGTTAAAATGTCAGCTTGTCTAATACTTTGGTACTTCTGGAATTCTCATCAGCCTCAGCTGCACTTAATCTGAGCCAGGATTGGGGTACATGGTAAGTGCCTAAGTATAGCCTCACAGAGCTTCTAGCATGACAGCATGCTTGGTTTGATCTAGTTTGTAGTTTTGATTGCAATGAAGATCGAGAGAAGGCAAGCAAGAGAGTTCATGGTAAAGTTATATTTGTCAGGGCTGTGATTAGCAGTCAGTACAAAATACGGTCTCCGTGCAATATATAAATCAAGTGTTATAATAAATTATTGTCTAGATTAGAAGATCTTCAGGAGGCGCCTTGGTAGCCTGGGGATTAGGGTGCTGACCATGAACCGCAACATCCTCAGCTTGTATCCGGCTGGGGAGCTTTGTTGCATGTCGTTCCTTATTTAATTCTACCCTCATTTCCTGTCATCTCTATACTCTAGTCTCCCTAATAAAGGCATATGTTTGTCAATTGTGCACTGTTGAATAATTGTGCCGAAAAATAGTAGCACCTCGTCGTACAGCACACCATCACAATCTCCCTCTCGCCACTACCCCTTTCCAAAACATTATGCATGAGTTGCTGAAGTGTTGACCCTTTAAGGCTGCCTTCTCTTCTCAATGCACCTTGCAAAAAGGCAAAATTGTTCCAGAAATCACCGCTCTACTTGAAAATAGTATCCATGCCACAAACACATCTCTGACTAGAATTTAAAGCTCTCTGAAACCTCACTTACTCGTCCTCTCTGTGGTGTCTGTCATGTGTGAGCACTGAATACACAGAGCCTGGAGTCACTGTGATGTCATCAGGATTCCATGAGGCCTACACAATGACCATCTCCACGACAACATAGCTCAACCAGTTGTAGAGTTGCGAAGAGGGAGGAGGTATTTTGGAAGCCCCTGGTTTCCAGAAGCAAAAATCCCATTCATTTTTGCCATAGGCAATGTTAGGTGACGCACAGTTGGAGTATTCTGGGTAAATAGGCGGTCCAAGGTATTAATAACTGTTAGGAAATACCTAGTTCTTCAAAAGGTACAAGCTTGTGAACCTACAAAGAAACACCCAATCGGCAGCTTTAAGGTTCCTTCACGGGCAAAGCAAAAAAATGATTCTGTTCATAAAGCTGACTTCATAATATGCCACAATCTTGCTACTGTGGTGCGCTTTAAATTGGCTACCTCTCTGATCGCGCCTATTACTGGCCTCTTTACCATTTCAACGGTGACTGAGGCTTATAGGATTTGTAGTATGATGGATAAAACACGACTTCTAAAAGTAGAAAACTAAAAGTAGTAGTGAAATAATTGAAACTGGCAGACTTAATGTATGTGTGTTTTGTCAGAAATTAACCCCTAAAGAGCCCGTAAAACCCCGACCTAAAATAACATTGCAGCAGCTCCCATGAGCGACTGTACTTTCTATCGACATAAAGCACCATTTTATTTATATTTAAACAGAAATGTGAGATAATCTCTGACTTCCAAACTGCCCATGGTATCACAGATTGCTGTCATTCCCATAATCACTGTATAGATACTGGTAGATAAGCAAGTCTCTCTCCATGGGACGCAAAGGGCCTTGCCTTCCCAGCCATTGGTCCCGCCCTGATTGCTGTTGAAAAGGTGCTCAGGCCAATGGTCCCCCACTGGGAGAACAAATGACCCCAGGAGTTAGAGCTACAGGGACTGCAGAATGTGGCAATTCTTGCAGGTACATATAGTCTCACCTGATCAGGTCATGAATAAAATATGTATCCAAGACTCCCCGAAAAGCAGTATTGATACTGAGTGTGTTATGAAATAAAGTTAATTTAATTACTGTGAAGAACCTTTCTAACTTAAAAAGTAAGCTTTTAGCGAAAAAGCATGTGTTTGGTATGTGTACTTCAATTCATCACAAATGTTCTCAGTTTTTGTTTTACTGTGGAGGCATGCGAGAAAAACAAAGTTTTCTTAATGAATTCAATGAAACACGGGGGTGACTAGTTAATATACAAAGGATCATTTTGGGGCTGAAGTTTTCCTTTAATGCAAAACAACAACACAAACTAAGGCCTCAAAAATGAACTTGTTGAATCAACAAAAATGCAGCACAACAAAGAGCTTGAGGCTATGTTACAGAAATTCCTTCTCACGTCAGATGTCCCTGTCATATTGTCCACCACTTATTCTGCTCTTCTAAAAGTTATCAAAGCTATGAGTGAAGTCTGGTTTTCCTCTGCATTTTGGAGCCGCTACAGAACCCAGGGCCGTTGTGTGGAGGTGTGAATGCTAACATGGCTCAATCTGTATGCTACAGAGAAAAAACAATCCATGCTAATCCGCCGCCACAGACAGGAGTCCAGTTAGACCAATCAGAAGGGGAATCATCTGGAGTGGAGAGGGCTCAGAGAAGCCTAGATCAGGGCCCTGATTGCAGCAGGGTGATTTACAGCCCGAGAACAATGATGGCTGCCTGGGTCAGCACTGATGAAGAGGCTCTGACTACACCAGCACAGACAGCAAAAAACTCACCTGACATTCATGCACTGATGAGCATACATGCATCCGCACACGTGCAGGCGCGCGCACACACACACACACACACACACACACACACACACACACACACACACACACACACACACACACACACACACACACACACACACACACACACACACACACACACAGCCACCAAAACACTCACACTTTGTGTTAGTCACAAAGGTAGTGGGCTCGACCTTGCCAGGTTTACTCTGTGACCTAAACATGCCCCCAAGGCTTGCATTTGACCCTCTGTGCTTCACTAACAACACATAAACCAAAACAACTCAGCAAGGTACTTCCTATGAACTCAGCACAGATAAAACGGGAAACTACCTTTGCCCTGCAGCGGAGTATGTAAATACAATAGGAAAGGCTGAGGTTTTTATGAATGAAAGAAGGAGGGAGTTCAGATGTTAAGTGGGCATATGAGGGGAGTGGGAAAAAGAAGCAGGGAGGATGGGAAGGGGGGGGGGGGGGGTCACCATTAAGAGTTTTCTTTAGAGCATCCCCTTTGATCTCCCTGGTCATCATCATATTGGGAAAGAGGAAGGACCACAAGGGACGAAAAGGTCTCTTCAAAATGACCCTGTGGCTTCACCACCACTGGCAGCGTCCACACCTGGGTGGTGCATCAGCTCATTTTTGGCTACAACTAAATGATTTAATATATTACATGAGAGACTTTGCAACATCACCCAAAATCTTAAATGAATTGTGTCCATTTCATTTGAGTTTTTTCTAAAATGCTCATAGAAAATTGAAGAAAATCTAAGAGTTAACAAGTTCAACCCATCTGATAATCCGTTTGAATTACCTCAAGCTCGACCACAGGTGCTATTGACAAGGTACACACGCCTAATGTATATATATATAAAGTAAGAAAATAGAAAAAAGCAATATCAGTAAATAATAAGATGAAGAATTTAAAAATGAATACATTTGAAAAAGT
Source organism: Cottoperca gobio (assembly GCF_900634415.1). Lineage (NCBI taxonomy): Eukaryota > Metazoa > Chordata > Actinopteri > Perciformes > Bovichtidae > Cottoperca > Cottoperca gobio. Next base: position 9,334,878 of record NC_041364.1, read on the forward strand.
ACTGCCAGTACTTTAAAAAAAAAGATAAAGAGATATGACAACAAAGGCCCCAAGGCTGAAATCGAATCTGGGACGTTCCAGTTATACGGCCTGCACTGTAACCACTTGGCTAGAAAGGCACTTTTTCTCACTGTGGTGAGAGAAAGAGTCTCTCACCACAAACTGTATTACTCTATGTTTACAAACATCGTAGCCAGGATACTAATGATCCAAATGAATAATATCCTGCAATTTATTGTCCAATATTTGGTGATTGACCACATGGGCATCAGACTTATGACCATAGCTCTGGCAAAAAGATTTAAGGCCAATATATACGGATTTGACGGACTTGGCTGGCATTAAAAGTACCACGGTCCTGCAGCTGCAAGGTGCCTGTTAAAAGTGGATCTGCTCCTACTTGCATCTGCAGGAGATGTATTGGTATTAAGAAAGAGTTAATTCAGGGTTTGCCTTGTGTGTTTTAAAGTGGCCGCACTATTGCCTCAGGTCCTGTGTGGGAGTTGGGAGGCTGGCTTTGACATGCGATGCTACACAGGCGAGATTGCTCTCAGCTTCTAGAATAGGCAGGTGAGTACATGCCTCCCCCCCCCCCCCCCCTCCCGCCGTCCCCCCACGCACACACAAACACAAAAACTAAGTCATAGGTTGTATAGTGAAAGAAGTCACTCTCACCGTGTAACAGGAGGTGCGCGGTGAAAAGTGGATATCAGCAGTTCTTATATTTGACATACCATTCAATATGTTCTTCCTGAAAGTTTCCTTGAAAATGTTTTACGTTGAGCATGAAGTGAAGAACTCTCAGTCTGGTTTGTAAACATCTGACCGTGATACACAGGGTTTATATGACATCTCTTTTACAGAGATAGGAAACCATGGCTCCCGTTGGCACGTACGTCCTGTTTCAGACCTCGGGGCCATGACTCACAACACCAAAACCAACACTTGATAGTTTGAGGGTTCAGTTGTTGTACGCTCTGCTGGAAACAAACAGGCAACTTAGCCTGCGTACTATACAGCCAGGAGCCGAGGCAGGGAGGCCTGGTGAGGGTGAGGAGGCAGTGGGGGAGGTTAGAGAAGACTTTTAGGGTGCTTATGAGTTTTGGGGGCTGAGTGGGTCTATTTAGCCCCCAGCAGACTGCCCCCCTCTCCTTCCCTCCCCTCCTCCTCCTCCTCCTCCACCCCTCTCCTCCCCATGGCTTTGTGTGCCCTGAGCCCACTCCTCCCCCTTTTGTCACCCGGGCATTCCGCTTTGGTTAGCACACACAATGGGCGCTCAGTGCTCACCCTCCTGACACTGCATTCTGCCTGTGCACCAGGGAGTGGGCATGGGAGGGGGAGGGAAAGGGGTCCAGGGGGGAGGGTTAAAGGATGACAGCAACTCACCCCATGTGACCAAAATGCCATCAAGTATCACCCCCTCCCCTCGTTCAAAGACCATCGTCTAACTTCACCCATCCATACAGATGGGCAGTAAAAAGTGCCAGCGGGCTTGGTTGGCACGGTGAAAAACAAAACCTCGAGTTCGCTAGAGCAAACTTATGTCTGACTGGCGATATGGAGCCCTGCCTCCCTCCAGCTTGCCTCTCAGGGTCTGTGTGCCCAGCTACATGTGTGTTCCCTTAGTCTTCATGCTGCTGGGCACACATCCTACACGGAATTTTAAGACCTGGCTTCAGAACATTTTTGTGTGAAAATTAATCCCCTACATCGACAACGGTAAGAGTAAAATTGGCAAAATTACAAGTCGAGGCTTTACTGCTTTGACATGTTTATCAAATATTTGGAACTCTTCCTGGCCTCCAGCATCTTTTCCCCGCTGATATAATGGCTCAGTTTGACATGTCAAGGCTTATGTTTTATTTTGTAAATAGCTGCACGTTCACAACTGACAGGCAGATGATTCCACATATCTGAAAGTAATAAACTCCCATGTACCCAAACATCAAAACACAGAGACACACTCAACTGTAACAAGAGCAGCTTCCTTTTCTAATCGGAACAGATATGACTCTTTCTTAATGGAACCATCTACAAACAGTACATCGCGATCACGTGTCACCTGAGAGAATCTCAGGTGCAAAAAGTTGAGAATAAAGTTGCAGAACATGTAACTACACACTGACATTTAATTCCTATTTAGGGGTAGCAACAAGTGGAGGGCAAGAGGATGACTGGGTCTGTATATGTGTGTGTGTGTGTGGCAGCAGCTCAGAGGCTGGTGGGGGGTTAGTTTGAGTTTCAAAGACCCTGCTTGTTCGCCCATATTTCACACCACGGTGACATCTTAAAGCCTAGACAGGCCTGGTTGCTTCGCCCTCTCTTTCACTTTCTGAGAAAAAAGGGGAATTGGGATGTGAGGGAGGGGGTTACTGAAATATATGCAAATGGTCCCCCAGAGGGGATACGAATTTTATGGGTTTAGAATTTAGTTCAGCCAACCTGAATAATCAAATGTGGGAACAAAAAAAAAAAAAACGAGCCCCCCCACCACAACTCCATACCTCGAGCTTCAACCCCCACCTCAGGCCTCATCTCTGTTCCCTCCTGCCAGGTCCTCACATAAGAAGAGCTCAGTACGTCCAAACTCTTATTAGGATCTCCTTACGGGGCAGGGGAATGGAAGAGAAATGAGAAGGGGTCAGGAGAGGGGGGGGGGGAGGGGTCTGAGGAAAGCAGAAGAGGGGCTAGTGTACCTGATCAGGCAGAACTGCCGGCTCCTGATTACGACACCATTTTCTCAGCAGGCTTCCCAGCCTCATCCTGCTTCTGTGAATATGGAGCATAGGGCCAGCCGATCCCCTCAGCGCTCCCTCTCATCTAATGGCAGAATTAAGACCGTTTAGAGTGATTTCCTCTGCCTTCATGGTCGCACTCTGAAAGAGCTGAATCTTTTTTCCTTTGCACCGATTTACAATGTGGGGGGTCTGGCATGCAACGGGTGAGAGAAAAGTTCTACATGACTGAACATAACATTACAACAGGTGGGGAATTGAACAGAAGCTCTGCAGAACACGGCTGAGAACACTTCACCTATGCATTCAAGCTACATTGAACCACTATTTCAGTTTGGTAGAAAAGTTCTACTTTTGTAGCACACTTACCGTCGTGCGGGTTTATGAGTATACAAGAAGCTTTCCTGGGGAACCACAATCACAAAGCAGATCTCTGCCTGTGTTCTGTGTATCACCGTGTGTTTAGATGTGGACACCTAAATCCTAAAACACAATGATAAAACATATACAAGGTGATGTCACACAATATATACTATATGAAATGTATGTGCATGTGAAAACAACTGTTATAGTAATTAAACAAAAGCACTCTGATCTATTTCATTTTAAATGTACCCGATACACGTTTGAAATCACATGACCCCTAATGACCCTGACATGTCTTCTTAGTTCTGATTCAAAACAAGAGCCTCCAAACATGTCAGAGAACAGGGAGCAATGGTTCAAAATGGAAAATAAGGGCTGAATACATTTAGAAAGGTTTACAGTTTTACATTCAGTATGAAATAAAAATGTTGCTGTTAATATAAATGAATAGGATAAACTACTTTGATCGTAATAGGAGAAATATCATTGTGTAGAAATGTTCCGTTTAATTAAAAGAAGTAAAACCATACAAAAAGTATTAACTTAATATTATACCGAAATCAAAAGTACTTATTATGTAGAAAGGCACATTTCTGAATAATATTTTTATTACTTAAGAAATATAAAAGCATCTCCAATATTAGCGTTTCTTAAACTTAATAAACTATTGGATTTTTCTAAAGGTGCATTGTCCCAAAGCTGAAAGCAGTGATGATTTTGTAAGCTCGTGACCTGTTGACCTTTAGGAGATTTCCATGGGACCGTTGAGATTTGTTCATTCTACATACATGTAATCTCTTAATGGAAGTAAAGCATGCCAAAGGTTGAAAGCTGATCATGTGTCAGATCAAACTGATTCATAATGACACTAACCCAAACAGGGTGTAAATCTTGACACAAATCTGCTTAAACGCTCTCCTTCTATGTCAAACTGCATTACGTCAAGACCATCACTCTGGAATATGGCATAGCACCATATCAAACCACCACGGTTTGAACCTGTTGCTTTTGTGTTCCCCATGCTTAGTGATTCCCCCACTTTCCCTCCAACCTCCAGTAGACAAATCATTCAGCTTTATTGCCCAGACTCAAGGGCTGCAGGTGCACAGGCCACAAAAGGAAGAGAAGGGAGGGGAGAGGGGGGGGGAGTGTAGGGTTGGAGGAGGGGATGGGAAAGAGAATGGTCAGTCCGGAGATAAGAGAGGAAGGAACAGAGCCGCCCCACCCTGGTTTAACCTCTACACCCATCCATCTTACCCCTCACCCCGACCCTGTCCCTACCGCTGCTACACCTCTGTTTGGCTCCTCTGCCCTGCCACACGTGACGGGAGTGCAAACTGCGAATGGTGCCGCCTGGCGCTACCAGGCCTTCCAGGGTGTGTGTGTGTGTGTGTGTGGCAGGGGACAGGGGGCAGGCGTGGCAGAGTGGCCATGTGGCGGTAGCGGCTCTTTTCTTCTGAAGCAGTAGAGGAGCAGTAATGACTATGAGCTACAGCTGTGCCCACTGAGGCTTGCCCTACCTTGCCCTGCAGTGGCCCCTCAACCTAATCTCACCATGTTGCCCTCTGCCTCTGGCCTCTGCTACCTTGTGAGGGAAACTACAGAGAACGAAAGTCCAGTATTTTTCTCCTCTAAAATCCATGTGGGATTCCTCAAAAACGGGTCTTGTTAGGCTTTGTGGATTAGTAATACTATAGACGTTGACACAATGGTATGAGTTATAAGAGTAAAGATGATTTTTGCAAGACAATAGTTAGAATATATTTAGTCTAAGCCAAAGCTTTGTACATGTCATCCTCTGAAACATAATTACTCAGGTGACAAAATATATTCATTCACTATCTAAAGAACACAATTTACGATGAGCACAGTTGAGATTAAAGACGTTTCCCGTTGTTTTGTCTCGTTGATTAGCCTACATATTATTCTCTTGACTCGTAATTTCATCGAAAATAGAGAAAATGATTTTCAAAAGTTCTGGCATTAAGGTGACATCTTCAAAATGTCTCATGTTTTCTAATCAACAGACCAAAACAGTAATAGTTTACGATGATATAAAACAGAAAAGCGACAAATTCTTACCTTGGAAAAGGTGCAACCAGTCGATTACTTAACTTAATTGTCTGTCAACTATTTTAGGATTGAAGAAGTTGAACATTGGTGTAGATACTCTGATCTAGGTGAAAACTAAAATAAATATGATTTTGTTTTATTAGCATGTTAACACAACTAGAGTGGCAAATTGAAAAAATGAAAATGAAAGTCAAATTGATTATAAAATTAAATTCAGAGAAAGCGAAAGTGAAATTAAGTTTTAGAATTGGAAGATTCTATATCTGAAGTATGAGGACGCCACATATAGCAAAGCCCTAATATTCAAGATGGTCGACTCTTCTAGGATTTCTTTCTTTTGATCGTTTTATGCATATTTCAACATTTAATATCTTAAAGCGTTGCATTGCGGTGGCACACTGTATGTTTTTCTATATAGGAATTTCCATCTGCATAGTATGTGTGTATTCTTCCTGTGTAATCACGTGACAAAACTGTGTGACGTGTGCGTGCGACGCCATGTTGGATGATATGCAAATCAACAATTATACACTGCGCACACGATTGGCATTTTCTTTCAATCTTAGACGTTTAAATACAAAGAAAATTACGAAGCGTTGCAGCAACTCACACGTGAACGGCCGCCATCTTGGTTGTGTATATCATCCAACATGGCTGACTTACGGGTTGGGAAATAAGCGTGACGTTAAATGCACACGAATAATTTATGGATTATATTGTAACTTGTACGTGGTGTTCTTTAAGTCTGATAGGGTGTATCATGGCATTTGGACAATGACACAAAACTACAGTCAGTAATTATAGCTGTCACACTAAATCACATTAATAAATCTTATTCTGTGTCTATGTTTACATAAATCATTGCTGTATTCTCTGGTGATTCTTGAGCTGAAATTGTTAACACCAGTAGGGACGTGATTCAAACCCAGAATCAAGATAACGTGAGAGAAAGAAGGGAAAATGAATAAAAGCAGCCTCATCGTCAAAGTGGCTGTGCAGTGGAAGGGTTTGCTTGTGGTTTAAATGAGTCAGTTTTAGTGACGGCTTGAACAGGACACACCGTGTGAGTCACAGATTATGGTATGCTGCCAGTGAAAAAACACCTAACTGTAAGAAAAAACTTGCCGTGCCGGATCCAAGTGCTGTCTGTGCCTCCATGTTTCCACCTGTTGACATGAAAAAGTCATACGAGTTACCTTCTATACACTCATAGTAATGCTAGTATAAAACTCTGGCTCGCTGTCACACGCACAGATATATAAACACACAGACCTGCCTATGTTACAGGAGCCGCTGTGCTGGGAACACACCCTCAGGGACAGGAATAACAGGCCACTCCAGAGCATGAGGACATCTGAGACACAGTGGCACCATACGAGCATGATGACTCTTTAACGTCTCCTTATCTTCATCCCTAATCCGCGGCCGCTTCACCGTCAGCTACAGTTTACACTCAGCACAAGTCAAGAGTAAAAGCAGAAAATGGACTATCTTAATTCTAAATGACTAAAGTCCACTAGAAAGCCATTGAGGAAGGCCTCTAGTGTGGAGGGAGCCTCATATTGAATACGGATTGAAATTTACATGACAACTTAGGAAAAATGCTTTTTTATTACTCATTCATCCCCTAAATCACTTGGCTCCCCCCGCTCCTTTCCTCTGCCTGAGCTATTAAATCACCATCTTGACCCTGCGACCTGGGGCTGCAACCATAAAGAGCCCCCTGTGGGTCAGAGGCCTGATTGTAACATTTGAATATGAAATGGACTTGGTTGGGCCTGGAAACAGCCCCATGCACTGAGACACTGGCTGACCCCCAGGAGAGAGGCCTGCCTCAGCAGCCATGGGCCTGGAGGCTCCCTCTTCTCCCAGCGAGGATTTACTTGGACTTGAGAAGGAGGGAGATGCAGAGAGAGGGCTGAAGTCGGGGGTGGAGGGTGAAGCGGGGTAGGGGTTGAGCGAGAGCAAGGGAGAGGAGAAAGAGAGAGGGCAGACATTTGAATAAGACAAGAAGCGATTGGTGTTTGCATGACAAAGAAGCCCGCCATCTCCCCTGATTGGTGTCACAGCGCGGCACTAAAGCCATGCAGGCCCCCCCGGGGTGGGGTGATGTGTGGAGCAGAGGCATGTTTATGCATCCAAGGTGTGATATTAGGGAGGGATAGTGGGGGCCTGTCGTCAAATTTCGGGTTAAGAAGTATGTGTGCATATTCTTAAAAGGAGAAGGACTTTGCATTATTCTGACTAAAATTACAATTTCATGTGAAAATTCAAGATGTTGGTTTTTTTTTCTCAAATATTTCAAACTTTCAGAAACTTAAATAGAAGAAGCATTAAAGGATAAATCCAGTTTATTACAATTTAGGTCTTATTTTCACACTTTTGGGGGCGTCATGATAACATAGTACTCACTAAAGTAATTGCTGAGATGTTGGAAAGATGGTGAAACTGTTACGACTAAGTCCAACAGGGCAAGAAACACGAGCGTTCAGACAGGTTATAAACAAGCCAACAGTTTACACAGATTTTCAAAATCACTTACTATTTGGAGGGAAAACCAAAAGTGAATTCACCCGAAATGATGGTATTAAACTGCCATTGTGCGGACAAACTGGCCGTACACAACCGCAGTAAGTCTGGTACATAGTTTGGCTGATAATTGTGCCGTTCTCCTTTGTCAATTTATTTCCAAATAAGTTTGGGATGCAGGGAGTTTGTCTAACACTGGTAGGAATGTGTGACTTTTTTTGCCCCATCTGACTTCTTTTTCGCAATGACTCCATGTTCCCTTATCTCAACAATTAACTTGGTGAAAACTATTTTATTAAAACTGCAAAGAAAAAAGACGTAAGCTACAGAGATATATTAAATATATATAAATATAGTAAATAGAGGTATACCGCCCCGTTCTCTACCTGAACTCACAAGCCTTCTAATTATTCCAGAGAGGTGTGAAGACCATCACCCTCGCTGTCCCCTGCTGGGCTGTCAGTGGAGTCGTCAGCTACTGCAGGTGGACCTCTGGCACCAGCGAGTCCTGACCAGCCATCTCCCTCCTCCTTAACGTTTGATGGGAACAATGACAACACAAGAACAGAGACGAGAGAGGATCATATGAGTAGGCAAATCCGAGGGGCTATGAAGGGGGATTTCACAGCTCAATAAGTTTAGACAATTTGTTTACAATCCCCATTATTGCAGGCCCCTCGGGAGTAGGTGTATATAAATATTGATGCATTTCAGATATTAGCGGATAAGCTGGGAGTTTGGTCCACTGAGGAGAATGATGCAAAAGTGCGAGAAGATGTACCACAGGGGGTCAAAAGAAGAGGGATGAGGATGAAAGAAGCGCAAGTCAGAGTTAGCGAGGTCATGCGCTCTCATTTACGCACACAGGGTACACAACACACACACACACACACACACACAGGGTACACAACACACACACACACACACACACACACACACACACACACACACACACACGGGCCCCCTGCAGACAAAGCCTCCACAGGCTCATCTGGGCAGTGCTGCTGGCCCTCAGGGACACACCTCCAAGAGAGATGGCCTGACTAACTCTCCATGGCAACTAATCAATAAGTGACAGAGTCAGTCAGGACTGACCCGTAGCCCAGTGTGTTCCACCTCCCCCCATGTTCCCAGGGTTACACTCCTATAAACCACACACTCACTCACACATACATACATACAGATTGGGCTACACTAAAAAGCAAAGTGCCCCCAACCTGACCAGCACCCTCCAGGAAAACGAAATCTTTCATCCTACTTGGCATTGGACAACATACCTTTTTTTCAACATGTGCAAGTGTTTTTGTTTTGGAGGCTGTGCGCACACACTCGTGGGTACAGGTTACGGAATGACTCCTGACAATAGCAATATGATCACACCACACAAGCATTGTGTATCTGTCAATCTGTGTTCCCTCTCACTGTCCTGGACTAACACTAATCAATATCTGTGGCCTAGATGAGAGGTCTAATCTTCCCCCTTGTCACCCCCTTAAGTCCTTATTGCCCCCGACTCTGCATTGTCTTGCAGCAGTCCCAAATTCGCTCTGCTGTCCCAAGGCATAGTATATACATCAGCCCACATACACATGGCCCCAATTTTCTGGGCTTCCAAGACAGGTCAGAAGTGGGGTCAGAACTCTAGTTTGGCAAATAAAAAGCAACGCTACATGCTCCAGTGTTCATAGACAAAGTGATGTGTTCTTCAGAAAGGGACCATCTGCAGCAGACACACTTTTACACACTACAGTGTCTCGCTTGGTGCCTGAGTTTTCCTTAGAAGCAACCGTTTGTATGTAATTGCCCTTACAGGTTATTCAGGAAGAGGCCTCTTAATCCAGTTTCATTCTTGGTTGTGTGCTCATGTATATATGCGTGTGTGTGTGTGTGTGTGTGTGTGTGTGTGTGTGTGTGTGTGTGTGTGTGTGTGTGTGTGTGTGCGTGACTGTAGTTTTACTAATTTTCCTCCAACCACAATTACAAGCAAAAACAAGTTCTAGTAAACCTTAGTGGTGCTTGAACAAAAACGTCAAAAGGATCCTCGTCGGAACAACTAAACTCTCTAAACATGCAAGCTGGGCAGTGGAAAAACAGAATCCTCCCATTTCAGCCTTTCGTGTGATTTGTATTTGTTTTGTTTGGGACAAAAGAGGCGGTAATCCTGTCTCATATTTGACAAATCTCAAATTCACACACACCTGCTGTGACAAAGTAAACACACCTTCAGAGACACCTTAATGGATGACCCTCGCATTAGAACCTAAGTCAGGATAAACCCTAAAGCAGGCATGTTGACATGATGTGGTAAAGAGACATGCCCGTTCCGGATATGAATGATGAGAAGTAGTCACATCACAGCTAACGCGTGTGTGCCGTGTATACAGCGTGTACATAGGTCGAACAACATCGTGGCCACGGTGCTGCCCGATTTCAAGTCGCCCTAGTTTGTAATAATTTCACATCAATCTTTGGTTGATTCCCTGAATCTAAAAGGTTTCCACCTTGCTTTGAAACACAGGTGTCAGGTGTTTCTAATAAATCTTTCAACAGGGATCTCCTGTATCAGATCAAAGCCAAAGCTTTGGCTAATACAGGAACAACAAACCTGATCAGACATCTTTTTTTAAATGGCTTGAAACTCATTTTTTTAACTGTAATTTTCCAGCCTCCGTGAATGTTCTTCCTTATGTACCCTATAGCAGCTCAGGCGCCTAAAGGTCTATGAAACCTTAATTCAAATAATTTTCTTTCAACTGACATTAGCACAAGTAACTTGCTGCTGGGCGGATGCAGGTTCTTGAGTGGAGGCATGATTGCCTTTGAAGCGTTTCCCACTCAGCATTCCTTGTGGTTGTGTAAGGCATGGCAATCCAACCACAGCCTCCAATAATGAGCCATTTGCATCACGAAATACGTTTCTCGGTGCTCACATGCGTGCAGGCAAAGAGATGAAAATTAGGGATGTACTTAAAAGAGGAGAGGTATGAAAATGGTCAAATGTGATCTTCTAGTGTCTCCTGTGAGTGCCGTCAGTGAATGAGTGGGTGAGTGAATGGAGAGGGGATTGAGAGGACGGTGCAGTGGAGAGGGATGGCTCTCAGTGGGTCAGCCCAAAAGCCCTGACCCCAGGAGGATTTCATGCCATTTTCCCACGCAGGGAGTCGACCTGAGAGGAGCTCGTTAACAACATCTGCCCCAGTTCAGGGAGATTAACCCCCACCCCCAACCCCCGCACCTCTACACACTCACACCGCTCTGCTGTCAATCTTAGTACCTCACACGAGTCTCACCGCTCAGGACAGGCCTGTCCAGCTTGGACTCTAGGCCCCTCCAGGCTCAGCTCAAAGGGCCTCCTGGAGATCCCAGCCACAGCAAATCAATACAGGCTGACTGTCAGGTGCAATCCCAAACTGAGCTCATCCGTTACACTCAAAATATGTCGTAGGTGGTGCCTGATCTGTGCATCTGAGGAGGTTCCTGATTTGAGATTACGTAAAGACCCGAGAGTATGTTCAGGAGGAGTGTTCCCTTCTTGAAGTTGCCCATCCAGTCGAGCAGGCGCGTCAGTGACGTCACCAACGTCACCAACGTCAGTCCGTCAGCCAGATTTTTGTACTGAGTTTTCCACTCATCATGCTGACGTAAAGAGTGACACTCAAATTACACTTGTGTTGCTTTTACCACCCTATTCACATATACTCCCACAAGACATGCAACTGGCAGGGCATGTTCTGACATAATATGAGGATACACATGTGAAAAACAGGATCGACTGAAAACACGGCCTAGAGCACTGCCGCTGTTAAGCTAGAGCCTTGCATGCACTGCACACACGCATAGGTGCACCTAGATGCACAGTGGCAGAATCCACTGGGAATCCGCTGAATCCATGTTCTACAGGGCTATAATTAGGTTAGTTTTTGGAGAGGGGGTTAAACAAACAGGGGCTGTGAGGTCATAGGCAGATGGAAGTGGGATATGCCTGCACTTGCTGAGTGGGCACAGAGCTCCACATGACAGGAGAGAGAGGCCCTCCGGGCACTCAGCAGGGGGAGAGCGAGGGGGGATGGGAGTGGGGGTGGTGGGGAGCCCAACTCGGATGGCCTCACTGCCAGAACATTCAAACACAATCAATAGCCATGCACGGTGCAACCACACACCTTTCCCTCAAACAGGGCTTCACTCCTAAATCATCATTAGCCATGACACTTCTGTGGCAATCCCACAGAGAGCTGAGATTCACTGAACTGCACTGACATGTTTTAACTTTCGCATCACTTGTTAAGCAGAAGACTCAACGTTTTGGTTGAGAGTTAACACACAACTGTGTGTACTCATCAAAGGAGTCGAGCAGGTGAAAGCCATATTGAGGTTACATCATTTTCAGAGTTCGAAAAATTACTAAAAAACCATCAGTCTGTCTAGCCCACAGCAAACCCATCTGACACAGAGGAGCAGGAAGAGAAAAGCTGCTTAATCACAAAAAAATGAGTTGGAAAGTGTGATTAGGTGACGGGTGGCTGCTGGCACGCTAGAGTGACTTAAGACCCTGTCAGTGAATGCAGGGAGGTCTGGATAATCTTTCCCTCCACAAAGGTGCGTGGGGCTAATCCAGGCCGCTGTGCTGAGCTGTGGATCAAGTCTTACAGGGAGTGTGGGAAGGCCAGCAGGACTGCCACTGCTTCGGCCCTCTTGGTGGCCAGAGCTTGTTTATCCTAAATGTACACCGCTAGCAGCAGGCCGGTCCATTCCTCCACACACCTTTGCATTATTAGCGTCAGCGACAGTAAGTGTTGTTAAGGGCTTTTAACTTCACGAATGTGATGCAATTTCAGTATTATTTGTTAGAAAGTGAAAAGCACCATATGGATTATAGTTGTCCGAGTCATCACTAAATTTAAACAGAACCAACTCGCAGGTGGACACGTCGGCACAGAGCTCAGCCATTTCAAAACGTTCCAAATGTAAATGAGTACAACAAAAGTTTCTCTGCGCATATTCAGAAATGATATGAAAGACTGAATGAGACAATGTCATGTCAACATGAGAAATACTTAAGTTGAAGTGATTTATTACTTTATTTTCTAGGCCAAACAGAAAGTCACAAATGATATATACTTTGGCACATCAGCGCTGACATACAAAGTCAAGTCACAAAACTTTTCAAAACAAGTTTCAGATGGCATCTCTAAATATATTTATACATTTGATTTCTTAATACATTTGACAAATGTGAGTTCACACCACTTTTGAAATGGGAAGTGATCGGACGTGTATCTCTTTTCTGTATTTGTTTTATTTAGTTAGTTATTTTTCAAAGAGTAGAAATATTCAAACTAACTTATTTTGTTAAATATGAAAAACACATTCAAACTGACTGAAGCAGCAAAAGTGAAAACAACTTGTGGAATTAAATAATCTGTCTTTACCAAGTAAAAACTGAAATAAATGAGTGAACTGGGCAGAATGTAGGGAAGTAAAAAGTATTTGAGTAGTAGAGTAGTTTCTTTTAACTAAAAGTAATTTTAAAAAAGGGGAATAAAAGACTACCCTCATGTTGCACTAATATCATGTCCAAAACAAACAAGCCTTTAAAAAAAACCTGTACCAGAAATATCAGAAACAAATTCAATAGGCTAAGAATTATGTCAAATGTCATTTTTAAATCAATGTTTAAAACGATACACAAGCACACAAGTCCAGAAAGGCAACTTATAATTATTAATACCAAATAATGTGTATAGTAACTTGTTCATAAAAGGAAAATCTGATGTTCTCAAAGATTAAATATCACTGTATTTATTATGTATGCATTTCTTTATAAAATAAATGTTAAAATGTATCCAACCGTTTGATCTTTACAAGATTATCATTGTGAAAATAACAGATTGTTATTGAGTGTGTTTAAAGATATTTACACCTCTAAAATAATCCCTTTTCTGTACTCTGTATTTTTTTTTTAAACAACCAAAGTCATATTTCCTCACATTATACACAAAAGACAGAGTCACAAATTATGTTTCGTACAAATTTATTCAGCATTTAAGAATAGAGGATGGTCTTAAAATATGTAGAAACGTCAGTTTAAATAAACCTTTTCGTTCAGGATAATGAGTAAACATGACACTGTCAAACCATCACAGAAAATAACATTTTACAAAAACAATATTTGAACATTTTTCACGTGACAAAACATCGGGTTCACAAGCTAAAAAGAAAAGAAAAAATCTTACTATAAATAAAACTTGCGTTTGCGACCCGCACAGTCTTAACATTTCATTTAAACCTAGGTCATGAGGGGGGGGGGGAGAAAATAAAAAGAGACTACAAAATTTGGACACAGTCGAGACAAGTGACATTCTACAAATTAAGTGTAAACATTTATGAACCAACTTTCCATCCAGCTTTTCTGAAATACACCAGCCTCTCTTAATGAGGCCACATGCCTTTTCGAAGAGAGAAAATATGGCATTAATTAAAATATAGAAGTCCAATTCTTCTACATAAGTTGATTGCTTATACTTGTGATAAAAAGCCTCTTTGCAATGCGATTTACTCTGATGGGCTCAACCTTAAGTTTCGGTCCACTTCAAATTCATTTCAAATGGACAACTTAAGACATATTGAGATAAAATTGTTCGTTGTTTCTTTAGCAACCAAAAAGTTCAAGTATCCGAAGTACTTTTTTTTTTTTAAGTTTGAAGTCTTTTCTTTCTGTTGCCCTCAGATGTGGGTGAGAGGTAGCGTCCCATTGACGCCAGTCCCTGCGGTCTGATAGTGCGGATGGACGCTGTGTAACCGGCTGCTCTGCAGGGAGGAATGCTCTGCGCTTTCCCCGCCGGGAGGGCAGGTACATGCTTATCATATCCCTCAGGTCCCCCAAACACGCCCGCTGAGAGTGGGACGTGATGGCCGGCGGCGGTGAGCTGGGCTCGGTCTTGCACACGGACGCCATGGAGCTCAGTCCCATGGCGCTGGAGGTCTGCTGCGTGTACGCTGGAGACATGCTGTACGTGGAAGCCGCGTTCATGTAGGTCTGCGCCGAGGACATCATCGGGTACTGGAGACCTGCCATCTCGTATCGGTGCATCTGCTGGATCTGGGGGCTGTTCATGCTGTGATGCTGAGGGTAGGCCAACTGGTCCTGCATGAGGGAATACGCACTGTTCGTCCAGCCGTTCATGTGCGCATAACCGTCCATCCGCTGCCCCACCGACACAGAGTTGTTGACGACGTTGGCTCCTGGCGCCAACAGTCCCCCGGGCAAAGAATACTTGTCTTTCTTGAGCAAGGTCTTGGTCTTCCTGCGGGGACGGTATTTATAATCCGGATGCTCCTTCATGTGCATAGCGCGTAGACGCTTGGCCTCGTCGATGAATGGCCTCTTTTCAGCGTCGGTCAGAAGTTTCCAGTCAGCACCAAGCCGCTTGCTGATTTCAGAGTTGTGCATTTTGGGGTTTTCTTGAGCCATCTTCCTCCGCTGTCCCCGGGACCAGACCATGAAGGCGTTCATCGGGCGCTTCACGCGCTCCTGGTCGTTGGCACTGTTGTTCTTAGCGCCCGGCACCGAGCCCGAGTTGGACTGCGGGAGCGGGGTCTTGAGCTCGGTTTCCATCATGTTATACATTCTGGCGGCTTTTAGTGTTCACTCACAGGCACATAAAAAAAAGTTCACAAAACAGCGCCAAAAGTCAAAGAGGTAGAGGTACTGACCAGTCTCATAAGAAGATGGAAAAAAGTTGTGCCCAAAGAGGCAAATGTGTCTGCAGGTGCTTCTGGTTTCTCTCCGCTCACAGCTGCTCTGTCCCGCACGGCTCTCAAACAGAAGTCTGTAAACTTGTTCGCCAAGCTCATCTGTTAATAGGCCTTGTGGCGGAACCATGTGATGTGGATTGACAGCATGACAATGAGGGGCAGGCGACCAATCAGCGCGCAGCTCCCATATCCCCCGCGTAACCAACCGGAGCACCCAGTGTGGTGTTTTGGTTAGGAGGAGGAGGAGGGAGAGGTAAAGTTTTAAAAAAACATCAACCTGAGCTCAAAATGTTAGAGATTTACAACCTTTATAATGTGAGTTTGAAGATGAGAAGTTCAAGGAAAACGCTGCCGATTTATTTTTGTTACCGAGTGGCTGTTTTTGGAACAAATTGCATCGAAGAAAGGTTATTTGGCAAAGCTTTCTTTTTATACACTTGGGACTCAGCTGAATAAATCTGAAAGAGTCAAACATGCAACAACAAAGTTTAAAGACATGTAGAACCATGTAGAATATACCTTATATAAAACGAAAAGGAGTATAGGCTATATATATATATATACAGTACGTGCTACAGGGAAACAAGTCTTAAGGGATCAATGTCAATACATTAATTACAGAGGCGAATCCCAACAGGCTAAAACCCACCGAAAATGAGTGCAAATACTTCAAGTAAAAAGTGTAATATCTTAATTAAATGTGCCCTTGGCAGAGAAAAATCATTTCATCTACCTGCTGTCAAAGCATGCCTTTGTTACTTTAATCACAATTTCACACAATATATATATATATAGCCAACATAAAGAAAAACCTTGGTCTTATTTTTGGGTTTTGACAGCACCGAAATCTCAAAAATAAGAACACGGGTTTTTATATATATATATATATATATATATGTTTAGGTTTTATTTGTAAATGAAATGTTTCATGGGAATATCTTTGGTCCACCTGCTCGGAAGTTAGTTTCTTTCCTCAGGAGTTTCAGTCTGCTCCGACGCTGAATGAATTCATTTTAACCTGCCGAGGGGCTTTAAATCATTAAATGTCCTTCCAATCTCATGTAACTCGTGTGGAGAAATATTATCAAAGTGTAAATGTACGGAAATTAAACAGAATAAGGCTGATTAGGCACTATTATAAATAAAATAATTATTCGATCTCTTTTTTTTTTAAAAGCAATTAATAATAATATTATTATCCTATAAATGTACCTTACCATGTTGGACCTAAAATCGGACATTAATAGCATATTTAAAATGAAATACATGGCACGTTAATGTGGATGTTTCTGCAGCGTTAAGGTACCCACAATGCAAAACTTTAATACATCAACGACCTCTTGTGGAGGGGACAGGCCATCTCTTTATTCCCTGAGGAAAAGTTTTAGTTTGGGACTCTGCCTCTACAGACAGCTCGCTCCGTCATGTGAGTGTCAGCAACTGTTTGCTGACTTGTTTTCTCTCTGCAGTGTTAATGGTTATTAAAATGATTACCGTGGAGTGGCTTTCATTTGCATGTGTCTCCTTACAAACGACCTGAAACGCCGCTGAAACCAACAGCCCAACAGGGCAACGCTCACACCTGCTAATGATAATGAGCGAATCGCCCATCGAAAACGACTATTAACACCTCAGTATTTAGAAGAGCTCTGCAGGGATCATTCAGGTATGTGCATTTTAGAGCGCGTCACCTCCCGGAGCTTTAAAAATCTCCAAAGTACACCTCATGCATTTTATTATAGATGCAGAGCACCTGAGGGACCGGAGCGTACAGGTTTTTTTTTGTTTGTTTTTAATGCATCACCGTTGTAGAGAGCAAATATTAAAATGTAAAAACCAGAGTCTGTTGAGGGAAATCACGTATTTAGTTGAAAAGACTGATCTGATTTAAGGGTTTAATGAGGTGCTTCTATTAAATGATCAATGAACCGATAACATCTGTCAGCTCTTATTTCTTCCGAATAATGAATGAAAGTTTCCGTTTTCAAAATAAAACAACAAAATAAAAATTAAATATTTTTTAAAAAGCATAGAAAATGCAATTTGCAAGCCATTATAAAACATACATTCATAAACGTTACATAAAAGCAGGCATACAGAAAAAAAGTATGACTTTTCAAATGAGACTAAATACAGAAACAAATGTGTGTTATCTTACAGGGACGGAAAGCCTGGAGTCTCTCAGCCATATAGTTGTAGTAAATCAGCTGAAAAGAGACATCACTTCATGAATTTAATTTTCGCGTTCAATGGGGCGTTGCAAACAGAGCAAGAGCAATAAAACTAACGTCCAATTAGCAGCCATCTATTCTCAGGGACCAGTTATTTGTTTATCTGGGCAGATCTCAATACTGATCCGCTTGTAATCTTCTTATGGAAATTGACCGGTACCAGAGAGAGATAGAGAAAGAAAGAAAAAAAAAAGAAAAAACAGGAGTAACCCGGAGTTTGGTAATGAGGGCCTCTGTGCAGCTAATTTCCTAATTAAGGAACGGAGGACCACCAGCACAGTCTGCTCTGATTCAGAATCAACAAGCCTGACAGCCCAAAGGGACTCTCAGGGCGCGCGGCTGCAGGGTCCCACTGTTGAATGTTAGGAAATATGTCCTGATGCGAGGATATAACCAGCTCGATTGATGATTTAAGGTCTAGAAAAAAATGGATGAATTGCGCAAGTAATTTTAATCTCAAACCATCGATTTAAGAGGAGGAATCTATTTATTTGTTTGTAGTTTTCGTTACAATGAAGATGTATTCCAATTATTAAAAGTAAGAATGTTGTTTATATGTCATATTTATTAACACAGTATTCAATCTGGTGGCTAAATTTGGCAAAGAATAAAAGTGTTTGTCTAAGAATAGTTCTAATTATGGCCTTTGGGCCTAACAAACTAAACAAAACAAAAATGTAAGTTGTATTTGCAAAGAGCTTTAAGGGAATTAAAATCCATTGAGGTCGACACAAAACCACATTAATCCCACCTTTGAAAACAGTTGGGCTCTCTGCATGTCCGCATCCTTTGCTCTGCTGTCAATGGAGCTTTATGGTCAGACAATTTGAATTAATGACGGACAAAATACGCTCAACTTTAATATTATACGTCCAGACACAGGCGCTGCATGTCGACCATTCAGCTGCAAGTAAGTAACTGATAATAGATTGTAATTTATTGCTTTTTTATTGCCTTTGTATCGTTATAGGCTGCTTTTACACGTTTTTTGTTTTTATCTTATTTGTTCACGATTCCCAAATAGGACAGATATATATTTTTTCATAATCGAAAGTCGCATTTCAAACTCACAATACAAACAACGTTATTTTTACGTGTCCATTTTAAACTCCACGACTTCCAGAATCAATAACTTTTTTTTGTTTCAGCTCAGTGACTGCGGACAAGGCCTTTGAGAAACAGTAATTAACAAAGAATGGGTTTTCAATTACAGCCACAACGGAGACTGTCTCATTAAAATTTGCATGATTTTTGGACCAGGAATGCAAATGAAGATGCAATTTACGCACGGTCTGCTGTTCCTATTGTGCCGGCGTGAATGGTTGCGTCCTCTCAGTTCAACACAGGTAAAATAATATTCACGGGTCATTTAAAGGAATAAAAGTGATGCTATTATCACCTCTTTAATTCACAAAGAAGGGCTAGTATTCCTGATGGTAATTTGACTTATTTGACCCAAAAATACTTAACAAAAATAGCTTATAACGTTTAATGCCTGTGTGTAATGCAGAGTCATTGCTGAGGAAACATTTACACTCTGTCGGTCTTAGTTATTCTTTTGAAACCCGTTTGAACTGATATTAACACATTTTTAATCATGGTTCATTAAATTATGTCAGGAAATTCTTACTAAAGATTCTAAAAATAAATCTAAAAGGCTTCAAATCTGTTTTTTTATTCCTGGATGCTGCTTTGGAAAATTCAGAAATTAATATTATAAGGTAGTCTAGCAACAGGTATCATAAAACCGAATTTATATTTCTTACTGATAGCATCTTAAGAGTCTCTACAAGGTTAGAAACAGGAGCTTCACCTAGAGGGAGTTTTATTTCACTCTGAAACATTATTCAAATACAACCTTTCTCAGAAAATAACAATATAAAAATATTTTTGTCCTGTTTGATTGAAAACTCCTCCGAGAAAAACTCTCTATGAGAAAGACACAACAAATTAAAACAGCTGAAGAAAGACCTGAAGGGTGTTTTTTCCCCCATTTAATCAAGTTTCTTTAATTAAATATTAATATTCAAGAAATATGTGCAAATTGGGTCCAGATGAAACATGGCTAAATCTGTTAAAGATGGTGTTTAGACTCTTGTATGTGTTCACTGCTGCCTGACAGCTAAGTCTACTGTATGTGCACCAGGACAGAGACTAATTAAAAAGATCTGGTATTGATCTTCAAGAAAAATGAGAAGTACTGTCATCACTGTTCCTCGATTGTCTCCACGTACACAGCTGTGTATGGAGCTTAAGTCCTCACGAGGGAGAATGGGACAGGATGAAGCGGGCAGATTAGTAAACTCACCACATGTTGGGATGCAACCCCCGGACGATCATCCCTTACTGTGGAGCTCCGTACATTAAGGTGGACGGACTCACTCAAACCTTCAAAAGAAAACACAACATACACTCAGATGCATTTGATTTTCAGGAGAGCTTTAGTGGAGTGTTGCAAGTCTGTCAGGAGGACTTTGAGGGCTAATGGAGAACGCTGCCGTTTTTGCCTCCACTGTAGCAGAGCAATTTGTGTTTGCATTGTGTTGGAGGGAGAGTGAAGCCCAGAAGTGATATGTCCGCAACCTTGTTCTGCCCTGAGGAATGTCACCGTCTTACTTATTGATCTCAGCTTGTAAGACAACATGCAAAAAGCTGTTTTGCCTCCTGTAGCTGCCTGTGAAGAATGCTTCAAACTTTAGCCTCTTTTTTTTCTCCTCGGCAGGCCAAGCATGTCCTTCCTCATTATGTTCTTGTGTGAGCAAGGCCAAGGCTGCTGACACAGACCCAGTGTAATCTCTTTAACCCGCCACTGTCATGAGCAGACAAGGCGTGACCACCCAACGCTCTGCTCCATCTCACTTAGCCAAGGGAATAGTTTTTCACTTCATCACCTCACCCTCTTTGGGTTGTAGCTGCTTATCATTTTAGGGATGCACATTTCAAACATATTTTATCAAGTACGCTCGACACATAAGTGCATGCAAAATTGCACCCACTGCTGGGGTTAATCATTGTTACAAGACCACTTAATATAATCTTGTGCAGCAGTGTGCAGTTAAAAATTCATATACTCACTGACCCTTGGAGTTCCCATAATTGACACAAGCAATTTTTGCTGTGGTTATTGACTAATGAAGCTCAAAGCAAATGAAATTATATCACAGGAGAGGACATCGGTGGAAGCATTCTTAAATGAATACACAATGATTATTAGCTCCTTGAAGTCATTTCGGAGACAAAGACTCTTTACGTTTACTTAGCAGATTAGGAGGAACACTCATATTAAAACATTTGGTATATGATGCGTTAAATGAAAAATAAAATACTAAATTACTGTGAATTATAAGCTCTTATCCATTGAAAGCTAATTTCAATTCAGTTTAAATTAAGCAGAAAATTTCAATAAATATGGTTTTGCTTCTGAGCCACTGGGCGAGGCTGGATTAAGCCATCTAATGCGCAACATGATCACTTGTGTGTTTGCTCAGGAACAAAGTCTGCTGCCTAAACTTCCTCAGCTCACACTTGAACCTCTAATCTTTGCAATCTTTATTTATCCTATAGAGACGTCATATAACATCTAATTTGCTGGTTTCAAGAGGTTGCTACGCGTTCGTTTTCAGAATGAGATGCACTCTGAATAATACCAAATGCTGTAAACGTGCAACAAAAGAGAACTTAAATTAGACCTCCGGATGCTTTTTCTTTTTTTGCTGCGGCATTAAAGTTATGATCAGTCTGTCAGCAAGCAGATGCCTGCAGGCTGTGAATGGCATTATCAAGCACCTCTATATGAAGATCATTTTAAATACTGTTATTGCCTGACTGGCTAATTACAGCACTCATTATTTTCCATGTATCTTTTGAATCATTGCCATGTTCAGTTTTTCCCAAAACAATGGAAACTTTCTCCGTTTTTTGTTTGGAAGAAAGTGCTGAATCGCCACTTTTTGCTTTGCGCCATGCCCAAGCAAGCAGCCCTCTTTTGTTTTAGGCTTAATTGAGATCCCACTAATCTAGCCTCTTTTTAAAAAATGAAACAGTCCCTTTGTCAAGCCTTCATTAGTTTAAGATAATATTGTGAGAATGCACAATTAATTTGCAGTGTAACTTTAATTAATTAAATCCACCCAATTTTGTAATATGATTAATGCCACCAAGTTGTTATCTGTATTCTCCTCCAAAATGAATATGTAACAGCGATACGGCGCATTAATTGCAGAAATTGGGGCTTTTAAGAAGCCAAAACTAGGTTAGGTAATTATAAGAGGTAATTTATTAAACCTTAAATAAAGAAACAAACAAGCATAAATTGATATATTAATCATGAGTACCATTGTGTGTAATCTGGCTGTGAGTTGGGAGAAAATGACAAATCTTTGTTGCGTGCAGAGCACTTGATAAAACAGATAGTGGTCATAAATTTAGTCCCAGTCAAGGTCTCATTAAAGGAGGCATAATTTAATTAAGAGTTAGCCATCGCCCTCTAAATATATTAATTACCTTCAGCATGACGAGATGAGCGCGGTGATTGTTGCGTATTTCATTAGAGTCTTCTGGGAGAAGACCAAACTAAGGTGGGAAGCTGACTGTGTTGACAACATAATGGATGAGCTGGTCTGAGATGAATTTGGTCACCTTGCCTTGGGTTGAGCTCAGAGGAGGTGAGACAGAGGACAGCGCAGGTCCTCGAGAAGGTAGGAGGTGTCCACTCCGTTTACTGGGACGGGGAACTTTCGGAGCGTTCAGGTGAGTGTTTGGAAAAGAGTTTGGCAAGTCTGCATCGCGCTGAAATTATTTGTTTTACCACATCAAACGATTATTATATGGACGAACATGTGGCTGAATTATAATGCGAGCGTGTTAAAATGTGAGAGTTGGTTCGGGATAAAGAATCAACATTCATCACTGTTTGTACTAATTCTCATTAAATGACATGCTGGAGCTGAAACTGCGACAATAATATAATAATACGTTTTCTGTTTGACTGAACTGTATTTATACCCGTAATGGTTTTTTTAGTGACATACCTCTCTTGTTGCTATAACATCTCAAAAGGAAAATGTTAAATGTCAAAATTAAAGATGTGAAAGCAGAAAAATGACAGTAAAAATCATTATTGTGCTTATTCTTTTAAGTAGCTGCTAAACTAAGAGCCTCTCAGCAGCTCCATCCAATGCCGTGCACTTATAATGCTTCACTTTTACATTTCGCTTATATCAACTTTTCGCTTTTCACTAACACAGATAACAAAGAAGTACACCTTGGTATGCCACCTATTTGTACACACACACACACACACACACACACACACACACACACACCAGAGGAGTGCAGAGGCGACGGCTCATTGCCCCACAGACTGATATATCAATGAAACATACAAGATGTTGCCGCTGCATTGGAGCGATTTCCAGCCTCTCTCCTCTCCTGGCTGACAGCAGCACAAAGAGCCTAAGCTACCATTATCTGGGAGCAAGCTCTCATTCTTGCTTTCATCTTTCTCTTCACTTACACAAACATAGATGTACGTGCTTGTGCAAACACACGGAGCTCAGCATAAAGTCGCCGATGCCTCCAGTGTGCATATCAGACGGGACAAACCTGTGGTATTGTAGTGGGGTTTGAACATTGTTAAAGTGTCAAAATGGTTGTCGACTGTATGGCGTTGGCATATGAGAGAAGTGTAGCAGGATCAGTATTATTGCAACAGGACAGAAGAGTTGTGACATATCACATTAGTGATTAAGATCCTCAAACTTCATTCTTCTGTGGGGGTTGTTTCCATAACATCTCAACCAACAGATGAACAGGTGAAGAAATAAGTGTCCAGGTAAAGTCAGACAATGTTTTAACAATATATGCCTGAGCAGAGACAGTAAACACACAGCTCCTTGCACCATCTCCCTTGAACGCCCCCTCCCTCTTCTCTCCTCTCTATACTACCAACCTCCTCCCACTCTGGCCAGAAAATTGAGGACACTCACCAAGGTCTGACTGGTCCCAAAGCTGCTGCTGCTGCTGCTGCTGCTTCCCAATCCCTCTGTAAGACACACCTTCAACAGCTGGCTGTCAGCAGGGCCAGGAGCAGGACCATGGCCTGGAAGATAGCGGTGACATCCACAGCCCAGAGACTCACCCCAGACTCCAACCACATTCACACGGCAGCACCACAACCATGGCAGCTCCCTGCAGCAGAGAAATATATAAAGAGCAAGAGAGCCGGGCAGTCACTGGTGTGGTAGTGCACACTGCAGCTGAGCTCTCCCTGCTCTGGGACCCATCTCATTCAGCCAAGATTGCTTCATACAAAAGTTGACAATGCACCAGTGAAAGCCATTGTTGATATTCAACATTTTTTAAATAGCTGAGCAGAATAGACAACATGGCAGGCTGCAAAACTTGGCAAGGGAAACTGACCTGGAGCTTCCCGTTTGAAAGGGTTGCCACGCTGGGTGAGAGGAGAGAGGGCTATTGTGTTAAAAAATGAAAAAAAAAAAAAAAAAAGGAGAGGGAGAGCTGGTGTGAAAGAGCTCAAAAAACAAAACATTCTCCCATCCCGAGAGAGCAGAGTACAATGCTTTCTGTGCAGCACCTCACACGGTCACAAGCATATACGCATTACTAAGAAACGGCCTCACAAGGAAATCAATGCAATCAGATCCATTTAAAAAAAAGGATATTATATTTCTGACTCTTGAACTGAACGAGGAAGCTCCAACCGCACACAACACTCCGGTATAAATAAACCTGAGAACACTTGTGGTGTCAATCCCAACAGTAAAACATTGCTAAAGTCAAAAACTGTTATTCGCTCTGTGTGCACTTCATCCAGAGGAATGTCTTCCAGAGGGCCGTCTATTTCCAGAATGTTGCACAGATGAAGACGATACTGCCTGACGCCGTTAATGGTGTTCGGTTTCCGTCATTGTCACGCTGACAAGCGTGCAGATTGATATGGATATTTAAGAAGCCTTTAAGGCTTCCATATGTCAGAGCATCACAGGGCCGCTCGTGCCTCAGAAGATATCAAAACATCTAATGTAATGTGTGTGTGTGTGTGTGTGTGCGCGTGTGCGCGTGCGTGTGCGTGTGTGTGTGTCGGTGTGTGGTTGTTTCCCTGAGGCAGCTCCCAGTATTGTGTTTCTGAGTGACTAATGTGGATTTTAAAACCCCTGAAGGACACAGCTGTAATGCCTGAGACCCTTCCTATCCAGCACAGCACATCTCCATCCACTCGTTTGGTTACGTATCACAGTACTGTAAACTCAAAGTAACTAAAAGTGCACTTAACCTAAAAATCTCCTTAAAACGACAAGTGCGTGTTACCTCCTGAATATACTGTTAGGATAAATCTAGCAGCACTGAAACTGATGTAACAATGGGCCAATAAAAAACCCAAAAGGGATTCAGTTTCTAATGATATGCCAGAGAAAAAAACAGCAAATCCTCTCTCTTGAAATGCTGGAGCCTTTTTATTTAGTAAAGTACTCAAATGATGAATCGATTAGACCTCAGAAAGGTCAACTTTTCTGCAAGACCTCTAATCAACAAACTGTAAAGTAGACTTATTTGGGATTAGAGAGAGAGAGAGAGAGAGAGAGAGAGAGAGAGAGAGAGAGAGAGAGAGAGAGAGAGAGAGAGAGAGAGAGAGAGAGAGAGAGAGAGAGAGAGAGAGAGAGAGAGAGAAACAAGACCTGTCTGGCCCTTTGACATAGGCAGGCTTGGAGTTGGAGATGTATAATTACACTGAGCAGGGAGAAATTACAGCTCTGAGAAAGAAGGGCTCACATAATCTTATAGGTGTGTCAGTACTTGGCTGCAGGACAGAGAGAGAGAGAGAGAGAGAGAGAGAGAGAGAGAGAGAGAGAGAGAGAGAGAGAGAGAGAGAGAGAGAGACAGAGAGAGAGAGAGAGAGAGCGAGAGCCTGTGGCGTCTTTACTGGAAATCCACGTCAGCGCCACCCATCACAAACTATTAGCTGCCATCAAAGCTCTAATTTTACTCTAGCATTACACCCCACTCCCTGTATCCCCCTCCCTCCCCTGCTGCTCTGGATGGTGCAGCCTGGTGGGAAAACGACATTCAATCCGCTGTCCGCCCCATTCAGGCCAAATTGGCAAATGACAGCTCTCCGCCTCTCAGGTTTCGGGAAGTGAAAGGTACCGCCGCCACCATCCGACTGAGCCTCCAAAAGCGGTTGGTGGAGGGAGGAGGAGGGGTGAGTACAGGGGGAGAGTGAGGACCGGCGAGGCCAAGGAGTGGACTGAGGTGGGTTAACAGCTTCCCTTGTCCTGCTCGGTGGTGACGGTGCTGGACAGGGAACACAGAGAAAAGAGAGAAAAATGCCTACTCAGCAGATCAAAAGGAACTTCCCAGAGACGAATGGGGAAAGTTGACCTCAATCCACTAATCACCCACTTTACCAGCCCGGGCAGAGCCGCATGGGCAGATGGGAATACAGCATTTGACCTCATGGGAGGTCAACAGCAGCGAGAGGGCAGCACACAGAGTTGAATCTAGAGAGATAACTGACTTGGGAGCACCGGCCTTCCCCGTCGTGCCATAAGACCAGCTTGTATAGCTCTCTTCTAGCTTCTCTTCTAAATAGAAATTCTGCAGAAATAAACCGTAAAAACAACAAGCTGTGACATAGTTGGTCTGATAAACTGCTTAGGAAAAGGACATTCAAAAAAAAAGAAAAGAAAATGGAACATGCAGCACTGCTCGACACACATGCACCAACAACAAGGTCTTTCATCAGCGTTTTACCATGACACACGGGGAAAAGACACAGAACATATTGTGTTAGACACTAACTGGCTGCCCGACTGAATGGTACTCTTACTGCTAATTAAGTGCTAATGGCAGTTCCCCCTGCAGAGAATACTAATTAATGTTCCATTCTTCTGCGGGCTGAGCGCGTACTCCACTGCGGCCTAATGAGGGGAGGCAGGTACGTCTTCTCCCAGGCTGGGTTAATAAGCACAACACAGTGGGGTCTGAGTAGAGAGGGCCATACCAGGGGGCTGCTTCCTGTTCCCTAATCTTAACAGACCCCCCTCAGAACACTCACAATGAGCCATGGAGGTAATGAAAGGATTTGTCCCATAAACTCGAGAAATAAAATAGGCCAGCTTGTGTATCTGTGTGGGTAGCACCTCTAACGTTTCCCTGTCCGTACTAATGTAACTATAACATGGAGGAAATTCTGGATTAAAAAATATATATGAAAACAAAACAACCTGTACACTTACAGAAAGTAATGTTTCTTCTAAAGATGTGTGGGAACTATGTCCATATTTCACAGAGAAGTGTATGTAACTCAGTACATAACTATTGTATGTATATACTATTTGTACCCAGCAAAGCAAAAGTATAAAAGTACTTTGGAAAACTGTTCCTTTTGTAAAAATAAGACTTCACACTGAGTACCATTTCATATTGGGTATGTCTTCCTCTGTGTCTTTCTACAGAATTACGACCTAGAAACTGCTGATGTCTCTTAGAAAAACAACTTCTATATAGTTTCCAGCTGCCTGAGAATATGCACCGCAGAAAAATAAATAAATACATTACCTGTTTGGATGCAGAAAGCCTGGGAATCAGATTCAAAGTGCTGAAGAATGAATGGATGTGCGAGTATGCGGGTGCGTGCATGAGCGTAAACATAGATTGAGGATGGTATTGGAATTACCTGAGTGAGATAATGGTGGTGCATTAGATTAACTTTCAGCCCTTAAATGCAACACATTTAGGCAATCTTGTCCCCCAAAAACATGTCAATGTCTGAAAGGCCTCCCTCTCGCTATCAGGAGCCTCTGGTCCCCCACACTGATGCAGCTGGCAAGGCGCTACCGTCGACAGTCAAAACGCAGCGCCAGATCTAGTTATAAAATAATTGAATTTTCATATCAGAGGGGACCAGAGTCCCAGCAGACAATAGGACTGCTGAGTCCTCTCTGATATTGGCTCAGGCCCTTTGCCATGCGCATGAAATCAGTATGTTAATGTTCCAGCGTTTTCTTTTTTTAAGGGCACTTGTGCTCTCGCAATGTACTACCGATGCGGTTTCAAAAAATTGCAACTATTGATAAGTAGGCAGCCAGCAACCCCCTCGACCCCTCCTCCCACCCAACATGCCCACCCCCGCCTCCCCCCAACCCACCAAGGCTCTAGACGTTCTCGCACCCCCATCCTCCCCCATTATTAAAATTGTAATTTATTTTTCTAAATCAGAATGACAGCTTGCTTTCTTTTCTCTGCAGCAGGCAGTGAATCACCAAGCTTTAATTACTTTCGTAACTTCGCTGACCCTGTGAGCGTGCTGCTTTGCCAGAGAAAATGGGACCTCCAACAAAGGCCCTCCGCAACCACAGCCGCCTTCGGTTCATTCAAAATGCGGAAATTTATCAAACTACGGATTTTATAAGATTTTGTTAACATTTCACCTCCTATCTTTTTCACACTCCCCCGAAACACCCCCGCGTGCAACAGTTCTGCACTCCCAGTCTCCTGGCCCACCTCTTGAAGAAACTCAGTGCACTAAACAACCTTATTCCAACTCTCCCTCTTTCCCTTCCTGCGTGTGTTGACTCAACAAGGTCTCTTCAGGTCAACCCAGCCGGAGGTCACACTATCATCAGTAACCCCCTCATGTCCAGGCCGTGGCCTCGGCAGCAGGGAGACAGGCAGCGCTGGGTCTTGAGAAGTACAGATCGACAGGGATGAGCGCTACATTTGATCACTTTCACAGATCTTTGGCCTGCGGGACATCAGGGTCAAGCTTTACTCAGCATGGCCATCGGAGCTATCCACAGTCTTTTTCCGACCACAGGTCATCGACACAAAGGAGTCGCTTCAGTGTTTAAAAGCATCTCTGAAACTGTCAGACGGATCATGGCCGTGACACTGATGTGCGAGAGAGGCATGTGTGACTTTTAAGTTGAACAGGAAGAAGGTTTCAGATGCTGCCCTCTTATGCTTTGTTGATACAAAGTTCAGGCATGTTTCTTGTTCGCCAACAGATCCCCATTTGCTTGACATTATTCCCCGCGCCTGACTTATTAAAGAAGCTAATATGTTGTAATCCCTGCTATCGCTCTCACCTTCTCACTGGCACACCTCTGTTTTGGGCTGTGCCACTGTGTGAACCAGGGGTGCGCAGGCACGGTTGGTCTTTTGCTGACTGCCTGATAATTGAATGAGCGATTATCCCTCCCATTAATAGACAATGATACAGAAAGCACTGCCATATGTACGGAATATTAATGAGTGGCTGCAGCGGCCTAGATAAGAGAAGCGCCATGCAGTTGCTGTAATAGGGGTTAAAACAATTTGCCCCCCCCACCACCCTATCCCCTCCTCGCACACACACACACACACGCTTTCCACTCTGCTAATCCTCCATCCTCTTACCAACTAAGCAGGCTTCCACCAACCAACCACCCCCCATGGCCTCGACTTGTGCTTGGCGTTGACCTCACTGCTGCCAAGGCCGACCCGCCATTGTGCAAGAGTGTGAGCAGGGTCACACGACAACAAAATGACATGCTAATGATGGGAAGCAGCGGGTGTTTTTGTATTTATGTTATGAGACATTTTGCAACAAGAGTGTTGGAAACGCATGAAGCCATTCAGATTTTCTTCCTGACTCCCAAGTATCGCTTTTTTTTTTTTGTTGGGAGTTTTCTAGCTTCATCTCACCGTTTCACTGCTGAATCTGTCTTCATTTTCATGCTGTCACAAGTGTTTTCCTTCTGATATTCAGGTAAAGTAAAGATGCTGCTGAAGCCCACAGTGCCACAAAAGGTCTCTCCAGCATCACCTCCATCACATTTCATTAAAAGGTCACAGAGAGTCAGGCAGGCTGGGGCACACTTCTATATGAATGACCATGCCAATCAATATCTAACATCTATTAGCATTGGAAAGCAATATTTCCCCTTTTACCTTGCAATAATCGTGCTTAATGCTGTGAAGTACCTTATCATAGGTCTGACGGCAAAAGAAAGGCCAGTTACCATGGCGACTGTGAAAGCCATTGGTTTCCTTTTCAGCAGAATAATGAACTTCTCTCCTCTATGTGTCACTCTTCCACTCCACTCTCAGCCTCTTCGATTAAATTGAAGTCCACGCGTCCTTGAAATCCCTCGCCTCTCTGCCTTATAATTTGCCAAACAAGAGAAAAACACAGAAAAAATGTTCCAAGGCTCAGCAAATGCATCACTTTAGGCCTAGGCGTGGGTGTATCTCACAATCAATACGCAGTGTATTTTCAGGATGTACCATTAGTTAAAACTGCAAATACGTCTATGTTTACAGTTGCATTTTATAATTTGAGGATGGAATGGTTAAAGATAACATTTTACTTGACTGTTTAGATAGTTGACATGGTTGTGAGATGATAATCACTCCATTTTCTCTTTTATTTACCTTCTCATATTAAACAGCTCTTTTAAAAACAGTCCACTATAGTTTTAAAGTAATTTATAATCAGTTGCAATCGCTTTAATTATTTGGATTTGGGGTATTTTTTTTTATTACAAATGCCCCCCCCAAAAACGCTTTGCCCTGCAGGTGAAGACATTAAGCTGATGGAAAGCTTGTAAAAGTATTTTAAAGTCAGCACTACAGGACAAGACTACTCGGTCACATGTATGATAGATACACGGAGCTGAATAGACTTCTCAAAGTAAGTTTGAAACGTGCTCCACAGTCAGGTCAGGTCATTTTATTTTATTTTATTTTATATAAGAATTTTAAAAAACTGTGGAGAATCCGATCATTGATTGCACTTGCTATCCTCAGCGTCCTTGAACATCCTCACTGCCCGAGGACGGAAAGTGTTTTTATTCAGTGGTGATGTTTGCACGATGGTGATGAAGAGAAGAAAGAAATGGTCTCGCAACTAATTCAAATAAAAGCTGGAGAATGGAGACGCAAACAGATCCAAAGCCCACCAAGTCTTTCTTTCTTCGAAACGAATGCCACCGGCTGAAATGTGATTTAAAAAAAGGAATAAACTTAACCACAAGTCACGAACAGCGCATTCCTGTGTTGTGTTTAATATGTTTATTTGACGTAAAATTATTTAGGCTCATTATAATTTTAGGGAGTTTCAGGTTGCTTTAAAAACACATCTAAAACGTTATTTTTTAATGTTGTTTTCGATAAATCGTTAACTTGGGAGTTGTTTGTAAAATAATTGTATACGAATTAATCCAACTTCTATGTCACAATCGCTAATAAAGTTATTTATCAAATATCTCCATTATAAAATAAAATAATAATTAATGTAAGTGTCGTCACTTCTCCTGTTATATAAACTGTTAATGACATTCATATGCGTTTTCCCACAGTACCGACAAATATACATCAAAACATCCATAACTTCAGAGGGCAAATAATACCCGTGTTTCTGTCTTACAGGTGAGGCCCGGTAACATATAACCCTGCCTTTCCCAAAAACGTTCAACTTAATAAAACGAAGCATAACTACTTAACACGGCTGGATATATGGCAGCAAACTAAAAGCACATATCATTTCCATTTTTAAATTAAGTTACTCTGCATTGTATCACTTAGCAATATTAGATAATTAAATAAGTCAATAAGAAAATATTTCTCTTGCAGTTGAAGCATTATGCAGGCTAGTTATAACAGCCATGTCAAGAGAAAAAGTAGTTCCTTCAGATTCATAAAGGAATGTATTAGCAGACACCTCCAGACAGACACGTAGAGGTGGCAAGCACCAAAATATTCTGTTTGCATTACTTCATAATTTAACATTTGTTTTGATCTACTGAAGTGCCTCCTGAAGGGCAACCAGACACATGAAGTGAGCCAACAGCTTGACCTATAGAGGCACTTTTCTAACATGCTATAGCAGTCAGGAAGGAAATAAAATGAACTGTAAACTAAGAAAATCAGCTGCTATTAAACAAGTTCATGAACCCAACACCAAGTGTTTCTGAACTAGGGGCATGTGTCTCATCATTCAGTGTTACACAAAACCTGAAAAATCACTTACATTTAAGTAAATGCAATTTAGCTCAAATATATTCCATTCAATCCAAATGCTATTGGTCCATTCCAAGACAAATGAACATATCTGAGATCACATCAAGGGCAGAGGGAGCAAGTCAACAATACAAACTCAAAATGATGCAATGTTCCCAGAATGATCATTCATCATCTCCTCTACACAATGCACCGGACAGATCACGTGGATTATATATGTATGCTTTGCTACATTAACACTTTTCTGTGTCCTCACTTTGAACACTCGTCTGGACTGTATTGACACCTGCTCTACAAGTGCAATAACAGTCTAGTCTCGTTTGCTTCCACGTGAGTGGGCAGTCGATGGATGTGTCCGCGTGCTCTC
The DNA here is from genome assembly GCF_900634415.1 of Cottoperca gobio. Taxonomy (NCBI): domain Eukaryota; kingdom Metazoa; phylum Chordata; class Actinopteri; order Perciformes; family Bovichtidae; genus Cottoperca; species Cottoperca gobio. Next base: position 9,366,956 of record NC_041364.1, read on the forward strand.
ACGTAAGCCTCTGCTACATTGTTTGTGTTTCCAGGTTAATGTTTTAATGTGAAACACTTCTCAGCAGCTTTGCAGGTAACACGTCCCCTGACCACCTTACCGTGTTTCTGTGGAGCATGTAGGCTACTTTCCTCTGGCCTCGATGTTTGTATGTTAGACAGCGTCGAGGACATAAATATCCAAAATGGCACTTTTACAGCACGACAATGTAACTTCTTTTGAAAATGACAAAACATTGTTGTTATTTTGCTGCATGAAGTTTTCTGATTTATTTACTTGAGACACAACTGAGAAGTTGAGCTCCCCTGACCCGAGTACAACTTCCTGTCAACTTCACACCACAAGGAGGCGCTCGTGGGCTGACATCACAGAGGGAACTGTGTGTGCCATTCACAGTGAGGTGAACTGTTGAAAAGGGAAACTTTTAGATACATTTGAATTATTAACAATGAGATCTTTTTTTTCAAACAAATGATCAGATCTTTATCAGTGTCACGTGTTATCTGTTGTTACATGCTAAGAGATGAAGATGCTGGTAAAATGATCTGTTTGTAGGCCTGCTGGAAAAGTGAACGACATGGAGTCATGTTTCCAAACAGTATATATTGTCAGTTATCTACTGGGTGCTACTGCAATACTTTTATTATTTCATTGGTTTCTATAGGAGGAAAAAGTTGGTCATGTTCACAAACACAATCTCTACAATGAGGCAGTTTAAGTGAATTCTGGTCTTGAGTTGCATTTAAGTGGATATGCTGTATCTCTTCGTACTCATAGTTTATTTGTAATGGCATGAAGTTAAACGTCGTCACTCGTGTGATGTGGAAAAACTCACAGCAATATTTTCCAAAGATACCAAACCTATTCTGATGCAATAGTGCTGCCACAACAATGTGAGGTTGTAGCTTTGAGTATTTCCGTCAACGTTCGCTTCGTGTAGCTGCAGGGAAGCACTGGGACAAGCTAATACAACACGTACATGAGATTGTGTCACACGGTGTGGAAATGTTGTAGGTTTAAGTTTAAAGTGATACATTTGAGAGTATATCCATAAATCCTTCTCTTGCACAGTTTCATCATCAATGTTTATTTAGCCGTCTGTGTTATCTATGCGTCCACATGACTCTCTCTCACTCTGACTGACATGACTGATTGTAGATTTCCAATAAAAAGTATTTAGTTGTTGTTTGAGTCCCACTTTCATTATCCAAACATCAGCTATACTGCGTCTATTTGCCAGCAAGCCATGGTGGACAAAGTACTGAGATCTTTTACTTCAGTAAAATGAGTAATAGCACAGTGCAGTAAAGTAAAAGTCCTGCATTTAAGGTTTCACTTAAGCATCACTTATTAGCATCAAATACTTAAATACATAAAGTACCAAAAGTACTCATTCTGCACAACGGCCCATTTCAGAATAGTATATATTATATTATTGAAATATATTTATTGATACATTGATGAGTCATCACTTTGATTTGATACACTTGTGTTGATAATAGTTTGTGTTATAAATCTGAATCTTCAAAGTATGTTATCAGATAAATGTAGTGCAGTAACAAATACAATATTTCCCTCTGAGATGAAGTAGAGTAGAATTGTAAATAGAAATACTCAAGTAAAGTACAAGTACCTTAAATGGCAGATTCTTTATGGGTTCCCCCTAAATTCATAGATCACTTTACATTACTCTCTTCATGAGGGCGAGTCAAAACAAGAAGAAGTAATTCGAGCTTCCTGTTATCATGGGAGATATTACAATGACCAGACAGGAAACATTAATTGCATAATCATCTCATGATACATGAGATACAGTAAACACCAGTTACCAATCATGTAACACTTTACAATACATATCAAACTGTAATTACAAAAACATATTCAAAGATAGTGCTTACACTTAATATCACGAGAAGACCATGTGACACGGAGCTGTGTGAACGCATCTGCTCCAGCAGTGGTTCATAGGTTAACATTAAAAACAAGGGTGGAGGGACAAATGCTCTGTAACATTAAGTAAAACTTTCCACCGCTGCTTTCACATGCTGCAAATCCATCAAGGAGTTCATGTATCAATCCCAAAGGTAAAAAGGGAAGAAAGGAAAATCCCTTATCCCTGTGATGAGGCGTGGGTGGTTTGAAAAGATATGTCTTGTCCCGAACAGTCTCTTTGCTTTGCTCCACAGTAAAACAAAAGACAGCTGTGAAAGTTGACCGACAATAACAGCTGGGATCAGGAGCTGCAGTTTCTGGATAACACGCAGACATTGTTGATACAACACGAAGGATTGCCTCATATCTGAGACAATAGCCAGACTCTGTCTGTCATATTTGGTCAGATATGAACTTTAATACTTTCAGTGAGGGTCAGATTGATAATAAGTCACTGGCTATGATTTACTTTAATGCACGTGTGACCACCGGCGTCAAACTCTTTTAACCAACAAAGTGTTTCTGTTTTTCTGTTCCCATAATTTGAAAGTAAAAGATTATTCTGCTGCTGTTTGGTGTTCTTCTATCTTTCCCCACAAAGACCAGTATACATCAGTGTAAATACTGTCTATTGTAACTCGAGTTTGGAGATCCCTTTGTGTTAGGAGGCTGCACGCTAAAGAAAAGGTACACACTCTTTCCCACTTACAAACACAGCAACCTCAAGAAAGTGAGTGGAATTTAAAACACGGTGTGTACACCTGTTAAACACAGGCAGTATACAAGTGTGATGGCGTGAAAGCATATACTATAAGTTAATGTTACAGTAAACTGATTCTCAGTGCAAAACAAGGGAAATCAAACAGATGCCACTGCATGTGCCATCTGAAGTGTTAGCAGACAATATGTTTCCCGCTATCTCTCAAAATCTTCGTTGACTTTAAGGGCTGGGTTCTTATAGACCAGAGCGATGTCATGGTTGTTGTTCGGCTGCGTGTGTGCCCGTTGAGTTGTTTGGCTTCTCGTCGTCTGTCTTCTTCCTGTCAGAACAGTCATCATTTTGGACCGGTAGTGGTCCCCAGCCAGGAAATACAGAATTGGGTCAATACAGCTGTTAATACTCGCCAGCGGCCTGGTGATCTTGTAAGTAAAGTTGACAATGTTGAGGAATTCACATTTAAGTTCTAACACACGGGAGGCGTAGTAGAGCGTCCGTGTGATGTGAAATGGGACGAAGCTCACGGCGAACACCACCAACACCACGATGATGAGCTTGATGGACTTCTGACGTGAGGCGGCACCCTGCTGGCTGCCAGATAATCCCCGTCTGGGTCGGCACAGGGTCCGCGCCATCAAGCAGTAACACACCACGATGACCAGGAACGGGACGCCAAACAGGAGCACCATGACGACAGAGCTGTAGTCCACATACTCCTCAAAGGCCTCCTGGCTGGTTGTGTCATGGCACAGGGTGTCATTGTCCCTCCTGGAGGTGGTGACGAAGACGAGGTTAGGCACCAGGCACACGCTCACCACAACCCACACCATGCCGCACACCATGTGGGCATGGCGGGACTTCACCGCGGTCATCGCCTTGATTGGATGGCAGATGCCCAGATAACGGTGCACACTGATGCAGGTGAGAAGGAGGATGCTGCAGTAGAGGTTGGCATAGAAGAGGAAGCGCACTATTTTGCAAGCGGCCACTCCAAAGGGCCAGTGACTGCGGTTGGCGTAGTAGTAGATTAAGGTGGGCAGGGAGAGGACGTACAGGAAGTCGGACAGGGCGAGGTGGAACATGAACACTGTGCTGGGGTTCCACGGGCGCATCTTTAGGAACAACCACAGAGCCGTGGCGTTGAGCACGAAGCCGACCACAAACACCAGACTGTAGGACACAGGAAGCAGGATGTATTTGAACTCCTCGTCAAAGCGACAGCTCGAGTTGAAGATTGTGATGAACTGCGTCGATTGGTTGTCCGTGACAGGGCGGCTGATGACCGTTTCCATAGTGATGCGACTTCTCAGTGGGGCACTTCCCAAGCCAGCAGGTGACCGAACCTTCAAAGCAAGAAGAAACACTGATATGAAGACTTTTATATTTCATTAAACTTGAAACTGTCATGTAGTCATGAATTATCTGGTGCTTCTTGTGTTATGGTGCTTAAGTGTTTTGGGATTGTGTTGTTTTTTTCCACATTTTCTTGTGTGTTTTAATTTACTTAGCCTTCCTATTGTTGATTGTGTTTTGTTGTTGAGTTTTATGTATTTTAGGGGAAAATACACATGAAGATTAATACGCTAAAAAGCTTGGTCGTTCATTTGATTACTCAAATCGACAGGAAATTAATCGTTTTTCAAGCAAAAATATAATTCTCAGGCTTCAGCTTCTCAATTGTGAGGATTTGCTGATTTTCTCCTTTTTATATCATTATAATTAATAATAATAATAATTAATAAAATTGGAATGACCATGTTTCACTATATTAAGGAATCCTATAGGACAAATAATTAATAAAACGTACGATTAATTAATTTAACAGTGACATTATGTTTAGTAGTGTTTAACAGTGGTGGAAGAATGACTTAGTTCCTTTTTTTAAGTTAAAATAATAATGCCACGATGTAAAAATACTCTTTCCTGCATGTTACTTACATTTTGGTACATTTTACAAGTATGAAAACGTACAAGCATTCACTGCAGTGTGTTATACAATTAGTATATATATCCAACTAAATATTACTGTGTTATTATTATAGATGCATGTAAGAAGAATTCGATGTTGTGCGAGGTTAAGTTCGAGCTATGTTTGACATTGTAACCATTAACTAGCTCTAAAAGAAAAGTACAAAGTGTCACTCTGATATAGCAGTAGAGGTGAAGTGATCAAGTGAAATACTCCAGTAAAGCACCTCAAAAGTAGATAACTCGAGTAAATGCACTGGATACTTTTCACCACTGTTTGTTTGCTTTACAAGAATCATTAGACACAAACATAAGAACAGAGGGATCGGGACTGTGCGGCTGCTCACCCCACACGGGATCCTAACAACAGCGTTGGTGTCAGGCTGGGCTTGATCACGTCCAAATCGTCTTTTACTTTTCAGTCGAGGTCCACGAGCTGCTCTCTCTCTCTCTCTCTCTCTCCCTCCGTCTTCTTCTTCGTGCCTGAGCCGTCCAGCCGGCGCACTTTTGATACGCACTAAAAGTTATTTTTCAGTGGAAGCGTTGTTGGAGTTCATGGCAGCGCTGCAGAGCACTGAGCGCAGATCCAAGGAGGACACACACACACACACACACACACACACTGTACGCCTGAAATGGGAAGTCACACTGCTGAGTAGACCAAACTGCCGCCCAAAAACAGTGTTCAGTGTGTAAATTTTAATTTGCTGAACCACGTTAAACTACTAGAGCTCATTTACTCAGTAACACTGCTGCTGCAACCTGAGACGTTATGTTTTCTCCTTAAAGCAGCTTCTCGTGTACTTCTACACAAAAACAACGACATAGCCCTCCAATAAAGTTTTTTTTAAATGTCTTCATTCTGGAATAATCTGTATGAAGTAATTCAAAGATCATTCCACAACAGTTCAGATGGAAATATTAACCCTATTAATATTATGTATTGTCTAATTTATGAAAAAGCACTGTCTGGAGCCACACATTTAAAATACTGCTTAACTATGAGGTTAACTATGAGCACTAAATGCAGAACTCCATTGTGATATTGCTACTTTTAATTTAATAAAATATGGGAAACATCTTCCACCATTGGTATTATGTGTCCAATTCCCAACGATGGAGTCGTGTTTGATAAAAAAAAAAGCAGCAAACATGCCCACTAGGGTTCCCTTCCAGTAGAGAAAACGAGATGCCCCACTGTATTCAGCTGGCGCCCCTTTTCTCCGCCCCTGCCCATCAGACAGTCTGCCACTGCTCATTCCCATGACAACACCTAATGGCACTCAATGCTGAAATGTTACAGAAGTTAATATTTGCACAGCTGTACAGTACTGCTGTAATAAAAAGCAACGTTTGCTCTCTGGAGCTGTGAGGGATCGACTGGTTCATCTTTACAGTAATCTTTGTCTTCTCAGGCTTTTCTGTAAGATTCATGTGATAAGGCGTGGAATTATAAAGTCTGGTCATAAAGAAATAAAAGTAGGCAGGATGAGCAATGCAGTGGTGTGACAGATCAAATAAAAGTGAGGTGAGATGAGGCGGTCACTTAATAAGTTACCACCGGTCGCAAAAAAGATCATATATACATATATATATATATATATATATATATATATATACATATATATAGACATATACATATACACATATATATATATATATATATATATATATATATATACACATATCCACTCCAATAACCCGAAGACTATAAACTCATTTGGTTGGAATGACCCTTTTATGGTCTACATTGAGATAGATAATAGAAGGTAAAATATGACTATATGGCTTAACGGCGGATCAATCAGCAGTTTTGGGAAGTTAATTTAAGATATATTTGTAGGAACAATAACATATCTAAAATACTTTAAATCCTTCACCCCATTCAAATGTGTGTGTGTGTGTGTGTGTGTGTGTGTGTGTGTGTGTGTGTGTGTGTGTGTGTGTGTGTGTGTGTGTGTGTGTGGAGGGGGGGCGGGGCAGTTTCTGTGTTAGTGCACTGTTTGGGTTTCTGCGGTGAAGATGTGTGGAATGTGAGTGGGCCACTGACATGGTCTGTTCTTCATCTGGAACCCATTGAAAGCATAGCGTCGATTTACGGTTCTTCACATGTCAACAGAAGAACAAACCTACTTTTATCAAAAATTGTTAATTAAATATGTCGGTCGTCAATAACTTACTTTCTTTCTAAAACCCCTGGTTCCCCTGGTCTTTAAAAGTGCCCCTCCTCTGCAGAATGTCGTTACCTTTGTATTACCTCACCTGGATGTTTGACCTTCACTGAATGACTGCGTGTGCAGTTTGACATTAGAAGACGTGTACTTACATGTGCATCAGTTCAAAACGTGTTTGTTTGATCCATTAGGTAACATCAAAAAGGGTGCTGTCGGATCTTTGAACTAAGACACTAAGAATTTATTTTTCAGTGAATTAGGAGACATGATGTTAACATTTTGAAAAGATAAATATTTACATATTCATAGATTCTGGATTTTTCAATGAGGGAGGAAGATGTGTGATTTTAAGCATTTTTAACAAGGTTATTTTGATATCTGGAGGGGATCTTTAGACTTCTACATCATGCACACATTTAAAGCATAACTCAATCATCATTTACTAAAACATGCTGCTGCGTTATTAGGACGAAAGGCACAACCCTCTGGAATCCCCTTCCTGCCAGTTTAACGCACGTTCAGGATTTTAAAGTGTAAGTCGAGCACAGGTTAAACCAGAACATGACGCCAGCTAGTTATTATTTGTGTTCTCGAGTCAATGCTATAAATATTTTGTGTTCTGGTTTGTGTATGTGTGTGTTGTCATGAATGGTTGTTCTTGTTGTTGCTTTTTCTATGCACTGATTTGAAGATTTGAAACTCTTACATGACATTTGAATGATTACTTAAGCTATCAAAGCCTATCACGGGACCGGTGTTGGAAATGAACTGTGCATCGGACACTGCTCCTGCAACTGCAATTTCTCTGTGCTTGTTCCTCACAAATAAACAAATACATAAAATAAAACAAACAAATCACTCTAAACCACCATGTCCATTAAACAAGATCAATACCTTTCCCCCCTTTTTCTTTCATTTGCATGTTGCCAAATATTCCCAGGGCGATAACATGATATACCGGCTGCCAGAGGTCGGAGGGATGTGTTTGGTCACGCCTTAATGAGTAACTACCTCAACTGAGTGCTACGAGCAAAAACACAGACACTCACACACACAGCCTGGAATATTGAAGAGTTATTTCAGGAGCACATTCAAAGTTGTCTCATCTCTTTCTGCTGTGGTCTATATTTAACTGAGCCGACAAATTACAACTTTCAAATGTTTGTTCATGGACTTGGACATTACGTCATCTCTGGCTTTACTCTTGCGTACAGCATTAGAGCATTACGTTGGCTACACCTCAGTTCTAGGTGACATTAAACAGCATACGAGCAGCATTAGTGCGATGATGACATTTGAGCACGGAAGTGGAACTTGAAGAAGCGATTTCTTCATTTCCAGCCGCTCGACAGCATGAAGTGACACTTGTGATTGCTTGGTGACGAGTCAAGAGTTGCTTTATGCACTTTACTTTATAAAAGGTTGCATAAAACATGCACAGTGGACATCGGTACAGATTAAGTGATATGATAGCAACAGTAGGAGATGGCAAACAAAATGAGATATGGCAGTTCCCTATATACCAACTTTACAGACAATGTTCCAGTAGATATGTACAGATATGGATTGCATAGGTTTAATAAAGGGCTTTTACAAGCCAAGATCCAGGCTCAATAATAGCAGAGTAATGGAAAGCACACAGTGGAAGGGATGAAGGTGAATGGTAAACACTAGCCTTGATTGAACAATGGAGATTGAAGGACTATATTTTTATAGTAATTTAAAATTCATTATAAACAAAATCAATGAGACTTTGATACCATAATCAATATTTGTATACGTGTCAGTAACTCAAGCTTTCATTGTCTGTGAAGACGGCTGGATGAATAAAGCAGCAACGAGTGCTTCCTGCGTTATGTTCCTTTGCTGTGATGACAAACTATTGTTACGGTATTGATGGAGTGAAAGAAAAGACGGCAGCGCTGTGGTAAAGTCCGGCTGATGTCATTGTTTTCCGATCAGTCTGTCCGTCCGGTCAGATCTCGGAACAGTTTTTCCAGTTCTAATTGAGCGGACTACGACGCTTAGTCATCTGTATGTCAGTTCCAGTTCCTGGGCAGGTTCTCGAGGATCCTGCGTCGGTGTGAAGGGTTCGTCACTCCTGCCGCGCGTAAATCCTCCTCAGTGATGCCGCTGTGGAGAGGAGAAATGACACTGAATCAAACCTGACGGGAAATTCAGTAGTAATTCATCGTGATATTATGTCGTTTGTAAAGTTCAGAACTTCATACATAGTTCAGTAAATCTTAGTAAGCAGCCAACATCTTCACATCAACACACCATGGCTGAGTGTATTTTAAGACTAGTGCCCCAGTGAAGCTCTTACTGCTCTGTCATGTTCAGTCATCTCACTCAGATGAGCATGACTGTCACATGATGAGGCCGACAAGTGATTATTGCAACTGTCGTTCACGCTGAGGTCATCTATATATGTCTACATATATATATATATATACATATATATCTTGTTCTGTGTAGTAGCAGCAGACACATTATTTGTGTCTGTCTATGAAATGCAGTACTGAGTCTACCAAAGTACGGCTTGTGGAACATGTTATCAAAAATAATTGTACCTGAAGTAATCCAGATCATCCCAGCCATTGAGGCTGAGTCCCAGGGTGTATTTCTGAAGACCCAGAGCACTGAGAAGCTCCCGCACGGTCTCAGGTGCACCTTGGAGGACAGAGACCTGCGATGAGATAAAGCAGATGGAATTTGTACAGAGAAACAGGAGTCATGTCTTTTGTTTTTTTACTGTCTTTGAGAGCAGTGTCTTACCTCTTTCTCCCAGCTGTAGCCTCTATCTCCATGCATGGAAGGGCCATTTCGATAACTTGGCCGATGGTTGAGTATGGCTGGGCCTCTCTGCATTGTGGGGAAGAAGTCAACTTCGCTGAGGGACTTGGCCATTTGCAGAGCAGTGAGCGAGTTGTCTCCTGTAGGCCCAGGGGGCTGCTGATCCACCATCCAGGGAACAGGGGCCTGAGAGTGTGCTAAGTGAGTGGGGATGTAGGGGAAAGCTGACGGCACCTTGGCTGCCCGGATGGGATTGGCTCTTTCTGGGAGAAGCTGATGATGATCCCTTCGGTTTTTTTCCCTGATGATTGCTGAGTGATTCATATACAAGTTCCTCAGGTTCTTCTCAGGCAGTATGGAGTCTTGAACAATGTTTTTACCTTGATATTTGTCTCTGGATTGTGAAGTCTGTTCCTGGTACTGTGACATGGCGTTACTTGAGGGTGGAGGTATGGGAGATGGGCTTTTGGCTGGGAAAAGCTGATAGGAGGAGTTGGTTTGGGGTGTATGAAGGTCGTTGGCTGGAGCGTACTGGGGCAGGACGGCTGGAATTTCAATCTCCGTAAAGTCTGCTCTGCGACAGGGTCTTCTGTCGAAGCCCTGACGTCCTGAGATTTTTGGAAGCTGCAAAACCTCGTTTCCAGACCAGATGACCTGAGGGTCCCTCTGCTGAGGGAGAGCCTCCTCCACCTTGCGTGTCACTGACACACCTTCAAAGATGAAGTAGGCTGGATTGGTGTAGCTGCTTGCAGTGAGTTTGGGAGGAGCTGCCAAGGACCTGCAATGAACATAAATAAGATTGTATGTTAGTAATTGTGTTCTCAATTCTCACTCACTCTTTTTTTCAAAACTTTGTAATGTGCTCGCTATCATTCACTATTAATATTCCAGGTCAAAAGTGGCACTGTGCTAAAAAACACACACACAAGGCCTGTATTGATGTGGCTTCAGTTACGGGTGAGAAGATGAAATAAAATCCAGGTGCATTGCAGGTGAAATGTACTCACAGTCTCAAAAAGGATTTGTAAAAACTCCAACAACAAAATAATGCTCTTGGAAAAGAGGGTATGTGTGAGAAGAAAGAGTTTGAGAGAACCTTTCCTTGAGAGCTGGAGCCTTTCTGCTGCTTTACAGAAACATTAAGTGGTCCTCACCTGTTTACTGGGACCCGTGTCAATGCAGGAGACATGTGTCCTCTTCCATGACCTTTATCATCTTTCTCAAAAGAGAACCACTCTGAAAAAGTCAAACCACAGGAAATAAAAGACATTTTATAAAGAGCAAGACTTCCTCAAAATCTGTATGCTGCCTGTAGGCCAGAAGCCATGCCAGTTTGCAACCACACAGCATGGTGGTGTTTGTGTGTGTTGTTGTAGGGTCTGACCTGGTGACATGATACTCATCTGTCCTGTTTCAGTGTCTCAGGATGCATCTGGTCAGGGTCAGTCAATCAGGAGCCAAAAGAGGAAGCGGTCGATAGATACCAGCAAGTGTAAAGCCAAGCCAGGGGTCATTGAGGAACCAAATAGAGGAAGCAATGTGAGACTCACAGGAGAGTCAAAGAACGTAGTGACAGTGAAGATGAAAGTTTAGTGGGAAGTGATAGTGCAAGCAAGGCAGAGAGTAGGAGAGGACCAGTTCCGGGTGACGCACCATAGGTCTTCTCCCGAGTTCCCCGTCTGTCCTTGGGCACATGGACCCTGACCCGTCCTCTTATGGAGCCCATCTCTTCGCCTCGGTGACTCAAAAAGGTCTCAAACTGCTCGGATGCACCGGTGAGTGAGCGCAGAGCCACACAGCATTCACCTATTAAAAAAAAAGATTTGAAAGATTATCTATTAGATCATAAGTGGAGTGGAGTGCAACATATTCTCCCAGATAGTTTCAGCATGGTTTCAATAGACCTCGACACCGACTGTCGTTCGACTGCATTGAAGGTAAATCGCATTGGATTTGGAGCAGTAAACAAAATGTATGTTTGTAACACTCAATACAGTAAAACATCCACTTTATTGTGAACATTTTCTGCCTTTTTTTATAGAGATGAAAACGCTGCAAGAGTATCTCAGTAGAAAAAGAAACTGTTTACAAATCGATGTTTTTTAAGAAATCTGCAAACTGTATTAAAACCTTGTGAAAATATCTACATTAGTAGATAACACTGATAAGAGAAAAATAAGAAATAAGACAAAGAAACAATTGTATGTTTTTGGATAACCTGTCATTTTAAGGGCACTCATTAGTCAACCTACAGGCACGTTATGAATGGAGTAGTTAATTAGACAAAATGTATTTGCCCCGTAACCAACCGTATGACTCAAACCCGTCACATGACTTGACAGACAACAGCAGGTGCAGATCCTGAAGATACTCCATGTCGGACACGATTGGGAGAAGCTACGACGAACATAAACAAATCACATGTTTAAGAATTTGACTTTAAAAACAAACAATATTTTCAGCCAATTCCAAATGAGCCTCTGACCTTCGGCAGTTGTTTGAAGGACCAGCCCAGTTTGAGAAACCTGGGAACATCACAGCTCTGTGAGTCATTCTCACTTGAGCGTCGTGTCTCTGCAAAGAAAGACATAATTGAATCTTTGCCACTGTGCTGCATAACGGCATTTTAAAACATTTCTTTATTCGCGTGGCACCATACCTTCAAGGCAAGACGAATGAAATTCAATAAAGAATTTGGCCTTGCTCGCCGTCTTCACAATGGCCTCGATGCCTTCGAGCTCTATCCAGGCCTTCTCCATGCCTGACTTTGTATCTGTGCGAGACAAACGTATGACAATGCTGTTCACTCGATGAAGGGATGTCATCGTGTTACATCTGTTTGTGTCCAAAGGGTACAAAAACAATGACGGCACCTGTTTTGGAGCCGAGCTGTGATGTCACTCCCACTTGGAACGTGGCAAAAACAGGCGAGTGATCACTTGTGAAGATGTCATCGGTGCAACCTGGTGAGAGACAATCCCCCATATTACTTTATATCTGACTGCACTGTAGCTACGTACGGGTAGGATCATTTCATGCCATGATTTTACTGACCAAAATAATTGCGATTCACAATATATATATATATATATATATATATATATATATATATATATATATATATATATATATATATATAATATTTTTAGTGAAAACAAACAATCAAACTATCTTAACTTATCATAAATCATAAGGTACCCCTGCATATATAAAGGATAGTCAAATAAAATCATTCATGTGAGGATATTCAAGATTATTATTTATTTATTTATGGGAATTATATTTATTGTGAGATTTATCGAGATCCGCTTTAAAACATCCGTTATCGTCCAATCCTTAACTGTGGCTAAAATCTAATTGATTGTACATCACTGTAAACGATGTGACAAAAGAGTGATTTAGGAGACAAAAAGCAGTTTTGCTACTACCCAAGAATTGTTTTCATAGTTTGTTGAGGTCAGTCAGAGACAGAAGCTCGAATAGAATGAGAGGAAATGACTCTGGGTTTTTTTATGGACCACAGTGCAGGATGTACGGGTTGAACTTTGTTCAGTTTTAGGGTTTCTCTCATTCTGCAGTGGTGCGAATGAAAGAAATGACCACAGATATCTAATTTAAGAATTCTGCATCAAAACATTTGTCAAGACTTAAACGCTGCCCTCTCTGTGCTGCCCTGATACATTTTGTCCATGCCTCATTTAACTGTTTACATTCCTACTTTGTATCTGCAGATCTTACCATATGCAGTGCAGATGATGTGTGTCTCTGGGTAAGACTTCCACAGAATCCTGTCACACCACGATGGAACATTGACTCGTACCTACACAAACAGATTCGGGTTGAAAACAACAACGTAGTGTACAACAAATTCAATTGCCAGACATAGAAACGGTATGCAGGGAAGGATGCCTTCATTCCTCTCATACCAGACGTTCCCTTTTTTTAGACTGTAGGTTAACTCTTATCCTCCTATTTTTAGGGAGCATGACAGCTGCTGTCAGTCACCTTTCCCTACCCCTTAAATAAGATTAAGTTACGCATAAAAAGATCTTTACAAGTGAGTAAAGCTTTTACTTACAGTAGAATGCTTCAAGGGTATTTTCTTTGTGCAGTAGTTTAGCTTTGCTGGTACACAAATATTTTAATTATGTACTGTATGCTACTCATTTGATTCTCTTGAATTGAAGCAAGATAATACGTCCAAAAAGAAAGACACAAAACAGGATGAAGAGGTGCCTTTTTGTGAAGAATATTAACACAGCAACAACTGATTTGCTCCAAAAGGAAACATTTAGTCACTGGAACAAACGTGAACAACGTCTGGATCAATTGACCATGAACTTAATATAAACACGACAAAGAGCCATGCTAGTACCTCCGTGGAGCAGCACTTATAGCCAGACAGACCAACAAACAAATGGCTTCATGGCTTAAAGTCTTGAAGAAGTTATTGAAGTACTGCCTGTGTGTGTGTCCAAACATTTTTTGGAGACTGCTCAGAGGTGCAGATATTGTTTTTATTTATGAGCATCCGTCCTCCATCCTGAGCCTGAAATAGTTTTTGATGGACACATCATCCTGTTTTTCTGAGCTGCTTTTGTGTAACAAGAAATGACTCACTCCTGAAGTCTTGTACTTTTGCCACAGGTAGCAGTCTCTGGAGCCCCGCTCATACCGATAGGTCGGTGGGAATGCAATCTTCTCTTCCTCTTTACCATGATGAATAGAGAGAGAGAGAGTACAGAGAGAGTTAGGGAAAGTTAGAGCCGAATACAGAATAAATGGTATTTATTAATTTATCATTTATTTTTTTAATTGCATTAAAGTGAAGATACAATAACGGTCTGATATTATAGCTTTCAATATAGAACAAAGTCCAATAGCAAACTGAAACTCACTGAAATTGAGAAAGGACTTCCTCTTGTGTCTCTCTCGGGTCAGCTGGTCTGCACACATGAGCTCCTCAAACTCTCTCTTAGATACATGTTTCAGGATGTCCTGGAGACAGAGGACCAGGAAGAAACATCAATGTCTGGGGATCTTTTCTATAAGTAACTAAGAACATTTACAAGTACTGTACCAAAGTACAATTTTAAGTTACTTATACTTTACTGGAGTATTTCCATTTTATGTTTCTTTATACGTCACTGCATTTCAGAGGGACATATAGTAAGATTTTACTCCACTGTGTTTATTTGATAACTCAAATTACTTTGCAGATTCAGATTAATAATACAAAATATAATCAACAAATAAATTATAAAGATAAGACTTTATTAATTCAAGGGGGAATGGCAAACTACCCAGCAGGACATATAGTCATTAAAAGTAGCTGCACTTTTCCCAGCTGCAACGTTAAGTGATGAATATGCATCAATAATTCAGTAATATAATTTACATTATTCTGAAATGGATCATTGTGCAGAATGAGTACTTTTATTTTTGGTACTTTTAGTCATGGGCCTTCAACAGAGGGTCTGTGACCCCTAGGGGTCCTTGGAGGTACTGCAGGGCTGCCAAATTATTGTTTGATAATGTTTCAAACGTTTTTGAACATATTTTTAGCAAAGATTAATGAACCTATTCGTAAAAAAGAACAAAAAAAACATTTAATTTACACATTGATAATAGACAATCATGTGAGCTAGCTAACCCGTATCCATAACAGCAAACTAGTGAACTACAGCAATGTATTATTACTTTAATAGCTTAGTATTGTATGCAACATAAAAAGGCATGTTTATACATGGCACTTTAGGCAGCCCTACTCATTATTGTCAGCCTAGTTTAATATGCAACTCAATTTCATACTCATGTAGTAGAGGGTCCCTGCTCCATCTCTCTCTCAGCTCAGGGGTCCTTGGACTGAAAAGTGTCAAAGACCCCTGCTTTAAGAATATTTTGATGCTAATACTTTTTTGTACTTTTTACTTAAGTAACAGTTTGAATGTGGGACTTTTAATTGTAACAGAATATTTCTTCACTGTGCTATTGCTAAAGGATCTGAGAACTTCTTCCACCAACTACCATCACAAGGGTGATGTATCAGAACCCTTAAAACAAGAGCAATTCATTATAAAGAAATAAAAAACAGACCTGTACATCTAAGTCGAGTCTGTAGTTGAGGTCTCCACACCATAAGAGATGCGTGAAGCGGAGGCTGATGTCGAAGGCACCGAGCGTTTTGTCACCCAGAGAAAGCAGTCGGAGGATGTCCACAAAGTTCTGGTTCCTCCTGAACGTGATATACATTATAAAGTCACAATGGTACTTTATTTTTTTTAAATACTACATATAAATGAAACAGGAGCACACATGTATGTATAACCTCAATGTACCTCAGGACTTTCTCACTTCCAGAGGTCAGGTGGCAGTTAACAAACCCAAAAGATGTTCCGCTGAAGAGGAAGGAGACACCGACAGCTCCCTTGTTTCCTGAAACAACAGAAACACTCAACCTCAAACCTCCAGGTTAATAATCCCACATTTTGTTAATCATGCACTATTATTTTAGATGCTGTATTTGCTTTGTGTGTATTTGTGATGGTGAGATCATGCGGGGCAGCATACCCAATGTGTTGCCCAGGCCAGTCTTCACACTGGCCGTGTTCACATGGCTGATGCGACTCTCGTGCTCCGGCTTCACAAACAGAGCCAGCCTCATATTCCAGAGGGACTGTACTGCCACCTACAGGACAAAGCTCCACATTACAATGAATGACAAGAACAGGTTCCAACGAGTGAAAGAATTGACCCACGGCTCCAAATCTAGTTAACAAATACCAACATAAAAACCTTAATCTACCATTTAGATGATATTTTCTATGTATAAATATATTCACACAAGAACACTGATGACAAAATATCAGAAACGCTCACAAACCTTTCCTATAATTCGAGACGTTGCTGAATTGTTTCCTTCCTTCACACTTAATATACTATACTGTCTACCACACGTAACATTTCAAGGTTTCACTTGAGGGTGGACGGCCTTTGAAATGCTAAAGAACATGTTTTCATCTTCTCACATGAATACTAGAAAATGAATGAAGCCTTGATTTACATAAAGTTACAATACAAGCTTTGTCGGACTTGCCAGTGTTAACTGTGTCCTTAGTTTATATTCAGCTAGCTTATCCAACAAATTCAACAAATAATGTTTTACTTTACACTTTGGATTGAAGTGAAACCACAAAGAAGTTCCCTTGTGACTCTATTATAGCGTAGGTAATTTTATTTTGTGTAAAAAATAAAGAACAGTAATATTAGATTATGTAAAAGTGTTCTTTGTTTTTCAAAATTGCAAATCTGTTTAGAAAAATATTTTGATTTGAGCATTGATTTGTAGATTTCAGTAAAAAAAAAAAAAGAAGTTCAATCAAGCTGCATTATGTTTAAACAATTTGCCTCTTGGTTTGGAGTAGTGTGTCAAATCACTTCAGGTAAACTATGTAAGTGGGTATGGCTTCACTGGGATGTTATGTAAACATTGTGTGCATGTTTTAGTCAATATAGTCACTATGCACAAACTAAAAGAAATGTCTAACTCGATAACAATAATAAAGTAGGGCTGTAAATCTTATTTGGAAATTAAATGTACAATATATGCTATGAGTAAATTGTTTAGAAATAAGTTGAAAGTTGGAAAGAGGAGAATTACTTGTTTGTAGTCTATGTGAGTATAGCTGCGAAGGGTTGCTTTGATGTGTTCTGTCCATTCTCTCTCCCCCTGAGGGTTTTCCTGAGTCCCCAAGGCGTAGATGTCATGAGGGAGCAAGGCGGTCGAGTTGTCAGGGGTGTGCCCCAAACCGCAGCAGGTCACCCACGTCTGCAGGCTTCGAGGAGGAGGGGAACCACCTGTGTACACAAAATAACACAACAACTAATAAGAAAAACTTCTCCCTCTAATTCAATTTCTGTTGCCTGACAGTGGAAGAGACATCTATGGTTACCCATGTTCCAGGTGCCAACAAACACAGAGATCACGTCAGATTCACTCAGCTGAGAGTGCCTGGTTTTCATCAGCTGGAGGAGTTGGCAGAAGGCATCGCGTTTCTGAAAGAGATGAGAGCCACGCGGTGAATCATGGGAAAGAAAACAGTGGATACCAGTCAATAATAAAGCCATTATTCCTCGCTAAATTACTACTTTCCTTACCCGTGCACTCTCAAACGTCATCTCGCGTGGTGTGTTGTGGTGGCTGTCGACCACCATGCGTACTTTGGCCGAACTGCTCTGGAACTTGACAATCTGAAGGACTGATACACAAGAAACATGCCAGCAGACAATTATACAACATAACTGCAAGCAAGAGAAGTGTTACTGGCTCTGGTTCTTACTTCTGTCGTGCGAGACCCTCTCGATACCAAATGAACCAGCCTTCCTGTCAAAGAGCAGCACTCCTGTGTCCACATCCACAGAAACAGTCTGTCTGCCATACCTCACCATCTTTACCTGGACGCACCAAGAAAGACAACCGTTAATACATTTACATAGTCAGAAAATTGTGAAAGAAAGGTCCATCTCAGTTTCTTAAAGTCCAAGTCTTTAAATGTTTTGTTTTGTCAGTCCAAAACTCAAAGATATTCAGTTTAAAATGATATAAAATAGAGAAAAACAGGACATCTCCATATTTGAGAGGCTGGAAACAGCATTTTCTGCCATTTGTGCATGAAAACTTACTTGAACGATAATATTTGGTGTTTAGTCGAGTTATCGTTGCAGCTCTAGTCAGATCAGTTGTATGATTTGTCTTATTGCAAGTCATATTTGATAAAAAGTTACTTTTTCAACCTGATTTACCTGAAAGGAGTGGACTGGCAGCTGTCTGGCATGGTTCTTGACAGGTGTTACGATGATGGGTGTTGGTTCCGGAGGGGGAAGGCTTGGCTGCACTGCCAGATTGTGATTTGTCACCGCATCTTGCAATGCTTTTAACACCTTTATGAGCGGAGAATCTGCAGTGTTACAATCTGACCAGTGTTGTCCATCACAAACAAGATTTCATTCTGTCATTGTGAAAGCATCATCAATAACCACTGCCACTAAAAGTTACAAAGCTGTGAGCAATAGTATTGCCAGAAATCACTGCATTATCACTCATGCATCCTGCCATTATCATGACAAGCTGTAAAAACCTTGTGTAGTTTCCCAAGCATACCTTTTTCTCCAATGAAGACAGAAGGCTGACCAAAGCTGAAATCTTACACAACAGACTGTCCATCTCCATCTCTTGGCCCTTGTTCCAAAAACACAAAACATAAAGGTGCAATGAGTTGATGTATATGAGTGTATAATAAAGCACTTTTATCCACTACAGTGCTGGTTTACCATTTTTGAAATGACATTTAGTCACAGGTCTTTGTAGAGCATGCTGCACGGTTTGTATTGTACCTGTGCTTTGGTGTGTGTTAAAGAGCAACTGGGATGGTCGAAGACCTTGGCCAGGGTTTCCAGACTCGAGAGCGTCAGGTCAATCTCACTGTAGATCACATCAATACACAACGTTTGTTTGATGACCACACATCTATTTACATACATTTACAAGAAATACATGCTCACCTGTTCAAGCCTTGGCACGCAGTACCCAGAGTACGCTTGAGGTGGCAAAGAGTTGTTGCCCCTTTGTGCACATTCTCAATGTCAAGAGGCAGCTCACTAAAGAGGTAGTCATTGAGTAGACCGATCACCTCACCCGCAGTACTGTAAATAGAGCAGATATTACTGTTGCTTGTTATCTGCAAGAAAAACACACCGCAGATAATATACCAGCACTGTTTATTACTGGCCCAAAATAAAAAGGCAAAACAGTGTTTCACACGTTGCTTTCTCTATGCTTGATTGCAAGCAGGTGCATATTTAAATAAGAGCATGTTGTGAACATAACAGATGGCACTATAAATCCCATTTAAGAGAATAAAAACAAGCACAAACCAATAAACAGTCACATCTATAAACCGATGGGATAAGCTGGATGATCGTACCTGGATGTGTTCAGCTCCTGCAACTTATCCAGGAACAAGGTGTGAGGTGCTGGTTTCGCCGGTGGTCCAGTAAAAGGCACGGTGTTCGTAGAGGCAGGAATGGGAGGCGGCTTCTCATCATCTGTGCATGCATGAAACATAAAATCAATAATTAGCAATGAATATTGCAGCCCCATTTTTTCAAAAGGTATGCATTATCTTGACAAAGTGTATTTGTACATGTATTTAAGTGTTGGCTGATGTGCTGTGATAACAGCTAGAGGGCCCACCTGAGCTCTCGTCTCCCGTGTCTGTATCACGGGGAACAGCGTAGAGCAGAGGAGTGACCAGGCCCTTGTGGGGATGCTGGTACCCCAACACCAGGTCCTCCAGCGTCCGGAAACAGTTTACCTGCACCCCCTGTGTTGTCTGCGAGAGACACACACACACACACACACACACACGTCAGAAGTCATTGCATACAGTATTTGTTCTATATGAATCACATCAGCATGTATGCACTCTAACAGTCATTTCTTTAAACATAAACTGTAAAGACCACAGAAACCATAAAACAAATGCATGTTAGATGATGAGACATCATCTACACACAGATGTTGCATTCAGAAACGTTTTTGAATATATACGTAGCAGTTTAAATCAATTTAGGCTCTTTCTTTGCTTTTGATGAACTTGCCTTGTGTAATACAAAGTGAAAGAATACAATGGTCTGCAGTGTGAAGGCCTGACTGAATGCTATTGTATTGCAACTTCACTTCCTTGTTTGTTCTTAAACTTTTCAATAAAACAGAGACGAAAAAACAATTTCACATAAGGTCTTTCGAAATACTCCAGAAGACCTATTACGATATAAACGTCTAAAATCTTGTATCATATGCATTAACTTGAAATAACTGCTCAATCAAACATGTATACTTTATGTAGTTATTAGTGTTTCCACTCCTCACGCTGAAATCTTGCTTGGTTGAACAAAACAGAAGTGTTTATTTGCATGACAGAAAAAGACACATGAAGATGATTTTCTGTGATAAAAAGCATCCCAGGGAAGTTTAGAAAGCTCTGCCCTAACACCACACAGGATAGGTGACGTCACTGACAGCTACTTCCTTGCTGCAGCAGCAGTTTGCCGTCATGTTTCATTGTAGTTCGACATTCACAGAGCCTTCCTAAAAAAACATTGCAAGGAAGTTTTAACATGCATACGTTCACACGTTTAAGCCACAAGCACAAGCAGGACTGCTGCACAGCTGCACTTCAGTGGCACTCAAAGCAGTACAGGCAAAAGAAATTAAGATTAAATAAACACACACGCCGTGCACAGGTGCTGTGTGCATACACTCACAAGGCACAAAATCAACATGGTTCGCATTAGACCACAATACCGAGAAAGCTCTTTTTCCTGTGCCCTCCTTTTAGAAGTTTTTGTTTTCATTTTGCGGTGAAAGAAACCGTTTTTTGGCTCGAGCTTCCCGTCTGTTTTGCCAGAAACTCTTCAAATAGTAATTTTTGTACCACAAGGATTTCTTGAAAAGCAATTAAAAAGAAATGACAAGGAATAAGAGACAGTGAGAGACAAACTGGGCCCCAAAATATCTCCATGGCCATCTTGGAAAAACAAAAAGGCAAGCATGCGACTTGTGAGTTAGTGGAGCAAATCCAGTGAAGGAAAATACGTTCTGGAGGTTTAATACTGATCGCAGTGGAAACACAACTGAAATAGCAACAGAGTTTAAGGTCTTCATTTGAAAGCAAAGGCACAGATAATTTGTGGTTTAGGCCTTGAAATTGTTTATTTCTCTCCCTCTCTCGCTTGCTCTCACCCACTGTGTGTGTGTGTGTGTGTGTGTGTGTGTGTGTGTGTGTGTGTGTGTGTGTGTGTGTGTGTGTGTGTGTGTGTGTGTGTGTGTGTATGTGTGTGTGTGTGTGTGTGTGTGTGTGTTTGCTTTTGTGGTTGTGTTTTTATCATCTAATAATTAGGTCATTTGCTGACTAAATGGCCCCCTGCTCAGAGTGTCAACAACAGACACATACCATCACTGACTTCAACTCTGCCACATCCAACGGACTCATTATGTCTAATACAAACAAACCCCGTACATAACAAATAAGCACACCCTGTCGTCAATGACCTAGTGTGTGGGTTGTTGAGTAGGAATCTCTGAGACACAAAAACAATTTCTCCTCTGTGCTGCTGAGCTTAATGCTGCAAGCATGCAACCACATGGCAGAGATGCCATTTAAACAACAAGGCTGCTGCAGTCGAAACAGAGCCTGCACAGAGAGGAAACACAAACATGTTCCTGTTCATCCTACAACGGGCAATAACGAGCCATTGTTTGATCCTCTAACTCCATCTGACCGGCTGCGTCTCTCTCTGTGTCCAGTTTGTGCCAAGACATCTATTTTGTTGCTCTTTCCTCTGGTCGTCCTCGTCAGGCAGAGGATTCAGTGTCGCGTGGCGATGAACACTCACCTGAACCGCTAGAAGGCCGTCTGCATCGGGAAGAATACGATACGTGTGAACATGACGTTGGAACCTTTGGAAGCCAAAAATAGCTGTTGTTAATGAAATGGCAAATTTACCACAACACGCTTCTGAGCAAACATTCAAAGAGAAAATATACTTTAATGTAATGTTTAAGGAGTTAGGACCAGATGTCTTACTGTAGTTAAAAGACATTGTAACTTTCTTAACAAGGCGCCAGTTGTTTTACAGATCACTAATGACGTGGCTTGTTTTAGTTATACAATGTGTGTGAGACTTAGATCATCACCTCCATCAGTCACGTCAGAGGAATTTGTTTCTGGCGGCACGTAAACATGAGGTTTTATTCAGTCAGCTACTGTATATTACCTGAACAAAAGGAAACCATGGTAGCAGGATGATTCAATCAAATGTGTTGAGAAATGTAAGAAACTAAAGAGGGGAATGACATATCAAGAAAAGAACGAAGGGGAAAGAGGGTGCACTGCGAGCGGCCCGGCTCAGCTTTCAGGAATGTATCTGGCTCAGGCTGATGAGCAGTCAGCGTAGTGCGGTCGCTGGAGCTCCCGCCCTCTTTCAGAGGCCCAAGGGAAGAAATAGGGGTAAGAGGGGAAACAGGGAGTCCTGGGCCAGGGTTTGACAGGACAGTAAGTCTGGAGAGGGTGTATGTGTGAGGCTGGCCCATCCTGTAATTAAAGACACTTAAAGACATTCTTTGCTGGCAAATAACGGTGAAAGTGATGGATATGACAGGGGGAGTGAAGCTGCTGAATCCATTTACAGATACGGACATTCTGCAGAAATGTTGAGTTTATGAATAGTTTCCAATCCTATTTGCCAAAATCTAAAAGTTTCACAAGATTAGGTAATTAGGCATAGTTTTACATAAAAGAAGAGTTTCCGGTTTCTTCTCACATAGGGCAGCATTTACTACTTCAAGACATCCAGCGTGAATCATCTATTAAGTATTTCCAAGGAGGCGGAGCACTTAATACTAAACGTATAATGTAACATTCAGTTACTTCTAACAAAATGATTTCTGGTGAGTGCAGAGAGTCATGTCCTCTCCCCTTTTCTGTTTCTTGTTTACTGACAAGAGCTTTACACGTACAAATGCCTTTTGAAGCTCGCAGGTGCTCGTACAGAACATACCCTCTAAAATAACATAACGGCTTAAAGTACCTTGTAATTATGTTTCATTGTGATCAGTAAGATATGCTGGCTGTTCTCTAAGTAGTGTGTGTGTGTGTGTGTGTGTGTGTGTGTGTGTGTGTGTGTGTGTGTGTGTGTGTGTGTGTGTGTGTGTGTGTGTGTGTGTGTACTCACAGCAGGCACAATGCATAGGCTCCTGGCACAGACTCACTGTCTCTCAATAGGTAGCTGCCATCCCTCCCTGCCCGTGCCAGCAGATCCTCTGCGTGCACACGGCTGATGTCACGATGATACCATGCCGCCATAGCCATGGCAATCAATGTTGCGAGAAATGTTCATAAAAATAATCCACATGAGGTGCCGAACTTGATGTAACACAAATTTTACGCAAGTTTACTGTCAGACTTGCTCAGATGGCATCACGCTGACGGAATGTCATTCAGGTTTTTAGCGTGTGTTGAGTGGTCTGCCTTAGTGTTTAAAACTTTCCCATGATCCTTTTCTTCATGATCAAAGTGTCAAGCAGACAAACCATCACCTTGTCTATAGCAGCTAGCGCTTCCTGGGTCCTTGTTAGTTCCTTCTGGGTCACACATCCTGTTGCAATGGAGGAATAAAGAAGAAACATCCTTCTGATTGTGAGGTTAGTCCACTCTGACAACAGCCTGCTCCTCAACAGAAGCTGCAGTCCAACTTCCTGATAATATCCGTGAGTAAAGAGACCCTGTTTCAGTTTTTGGTTGCAAGTTGCTGCACCCAGGTGGGTGTGTTGCTCCAACAAACACAGACCATCACAGCAGCGCGAGGGAGTGAGAGGAAGGGAGGTAGAGGAAAAATAGTGAGAGGTGCTGTACAGTCTGAATGAAGCAGCCACCCCTGAGGCAATGACGGAGCCTCCAGCTTAACCACAAACACAAACCCTCCTCTTGTCCCAAAACAAAAACCCCACATGCAAACAACAGGAAAAGATGAACCAAGAATGGCAAAACAAACAAATCAAACCGCACACACGGGCCCCACACACTCACACACGCACTCACAGCAGAGACAGAAACATACCAGATGGAACTCAGTCAGCACTAAAACCAGACAGGCATGCAACAGAAACCAGACTAATTCAAATTATTTCCCAGCTCTGTTGCCATATAAGGGAATAGGAACAACCTCCAAAAAAGTTCAGCTGATGACTGCAGTTGTCTTTGCTTCTTCCAGACCCAGATTCCATTTAGAGTGTGTCTGAGTTGGACGTGGGCTACTCCGGGGGTCTCACTTTCATGCTGGATGTTTGTGTGCTGGCTTGTGTGTCTTGTCAGTAGAGTCCAGTCCGCACTGGCGAGGTCTCCAGCGCTTCTTCAGAGTGCTGTCAGAGCAGAGGGAGGGAGCAGAGAGGCAGAGGACAACCCTGTTAGAGCGCAGGGCAGACAGAGGAAGTGACTCGACATTCCAGATGGCGGACATAGCCAGGAGAATTCTTGCGAGGGGCTCAACTTCACCCTTCACCACCAGTGTGTGAAACAGCAGTCTCTCTCTCCCGCTCTCTCTCTTTTTACTTCTTCCTTCCCTCAGCCCCTGTCCTCAAATTCAATACAGAAAACAAAGCTTACTACACACAGGTGAGCTGCGTGGCTAATCCTCAGTTTCCTCTATGTTTTTTCTTTATCGTCAAACGTTTAGTCCTCTGGCAGGCATATTTACTTCCTTTCGCCCCTTCGTTCTCCTGTCCCAACCTTTTTCTTTTTGTCACCCTCCCTAAACTTCCCTTCCTCTCTTGCTCACTCCTTCCCTCTCAGCAAAAAGCAGCCTCCATATGGTTATGATCATCATTCACTTTCTTATTCTTGCCCTCCTAGAACATCTCTCATTATTCAGCCCTCCTACTTCCCTCCTTCTCCATTAGCTGGAGCGTATAACTCTGTGGGAAGCTGTTTGATCCCATATTTGCTGTTCTGCCTCTCACTACTCAGCAGAAATGTGCTGACCACCAACCGCAGGCCCCATAAAACAAATAGACACAAGTCCATCCCAGTCTGATGACATATCAACTTAACCCTCAAACTGTTATCAGTTTGTCTTAATATTGCTATGAGCTCTCTACAGCACATATTTGAAAAATATACTGTATCATATGCTGATGTTTAGCGGTTAATGTTTTTATGGTAAGCATCTCAGTTTAGTCTGTTAGCATGCTAACATTTGCTAATTAGCCCTAAACACAAAATATAGCTGAGGCTGATAGGAATGTTATTAGTTGTTCTGGTATTTGGTCATAAATCCAAATATTGGACAAATATTTGATTACATTTTGACCTGTTGACGGTGTTGGAGGAAAATTAAAGGGATCACCAAAGTGATCACATTCATCCTGAGGGGAACATAAATGTCAGAACCCAATTGAATGGCAACCATCCAATAGTTGTTGAGACCTTTTACTCAAAACTGCAGATGTCTACCTCATGGTGGCGCTAGAGGAAAAGGCAGGAACTCACTAAAGTCAGTAGGACACATCAATGATGGCAATAGAGGGGAGATCGGGGCATCACCAAGGTCATTAGGGTTCATCCTCTGGGGACAGTTTGTATCTGTCAAGAGGAAACCTCCAGGTCTGAAAAGTAAAGTCAATAAGGAAGTGCATTAAACCTGCATTCTTTCTAATGGACAGCAGGGGGCGACTCTGCTGGTTGCAAAAATAAGTCAGATTGTATAGACGGAATCGGAGTTTCGGGCTTCCGGTGGAATCCCAATGCATGCTGGGGTGGCAAGACTAGAAAAGTGAGCACCAACTCTACAATGGCCACCATATTGGATTTCTTCTCTACGTGTTTACATTGTATTTAGCTTATTCTTCAAGCGTGTTGTAAACAAACCTACTACTCTACAATGAGTTCTGAACTCCTCTCTTATGATGAGGTTCAGATGTGGAAAGTCGAAGTCGTATTTTGTCGCAAGCGGAATTTAAAGGTCTCAGGAACAAAACTCGAGCTTATTGCCAGGGTGTTTGCTGCATCAGAGATTGAGGAGCAACCAACAGCTAACTAAAGACTTTCAATCACAGAAAAAGAAAAGACTAAGCTTTTGGTTATGCCGAGTGGCGTTTCAGTGCCTGATCCCTTGACATTGCAGGATGGCTGGGTCAATGAAAACAGCATGACTTCTTGGCCGCCGATATACCTCAGCGATATAACATTATTTTTAATGTCTGACCACCCAGGGAACGATGTCGAGTTTCATAAACGAACTTTGAACGAATACAAAGAAAGCAAAGCATTTAGACTGTTTGACTCTGGCTGGTTGCTTTTTGAAAGCAAAATGTACTCATTCAATGAAAGTTTCCCATACGCCACATTCGGCATGGATCTGCACAGTCAAGAAAACTGGCGATATCATAAGTGCTTATTGCAGTTGTATTGCAGGGTAAGCTATTAGAAATATATACCTAACTTGTGTTTGTTAATTATTATAAAACTCAATATATAGAAAGTACATTTGTCAATATATAAATCAAGTAGATAGACTACATACCCCAGGTCGAGTTCAGGATCAGGGAATTCATTTGTTGGTTTTCCTTGCATGAAATGCTCACTGCAAATCCACGAAGATTTGTTGTGCTCCCAAGACTTCCCATTATAATCCTCTCTTTACATCTTTGGTCCATGCTAGCCTTCTATCATTGTTCTTTAGTGCTGTTGGAAATGGAAATAGTTCGAACAGGGGCTTGCAGTCGCAATTTTTGCAATCGTGAAGCTCACAATGAGATTCTGCCCATTTATTTAGCTTTTTCCCACTGTTTGAACATCCTTTTACCACACAATGTCGGTGTCCAAATCCCATAACTAGAAGAGCGATGATTGCACACTAAAAACTAGCCAAATACAATGTAAACACGTAGAGAAGAAATCCAATATGGCGGCCCTTGTAGAGTTGGTGCTCACTTTTGTAGGCTTGCTACACCAGCATGCATTGCGATTCCACCGGAAGCCCGAAACTCCGATTCCGTCTATAGAAGTCTATGAGAAAATTACCCTACTTCTCACTTGATTTTTACCAGCAACAGTATTTTCAGCTTGTGAGTCTGTGTGTGTGAAATCATGGCAAAATGTGCTCTGGCCAAGGGGCCATTGGCCCTCTCACACTTTACGCCCATGGCTCTATTTATTGTCAAAATGTTTTACAGGTGTGTAGTTGAGATCAAAATGAAGGCCAAGTTCAAAGATGGTTGTGGTCCGAACGAGGGAGCCGGAAGTAGGGGTGTAGGAAGTGGGTAAGGAGCCATCTTCTTATATGCAACATTATGTTCATTTAGTAAATGATGGTCCCATTCAGAGTACGATAGACAGGCTAGCAGTGTATGCTTTAGGGCAGGGGTCGGGAACCTTTTTGGCTGGGAGAGCCATAAAAGCTAAATATTTTTTTATGTATTTCCTTGAGAGCCATATATAAAAATATATAAATTTGAATGCAAATTTATGCGTGCATTTTTTAAGAACAACACGTCTCTGAGTACTAATAGAGGTATCAGTGTTGCATTGAACAGGTGCTCTTTTATTAAATAAACTAAACGCTTACGTTATTTATCTCATTTATGTGCACGTTTCAGTGTTTACTGCACGGGTGTCAAACTCAAGGCAATTATATCCGGCCCGCGAAAAAATATCATATGTCTGTCATAACTGGCCCACCTGTTTTGGTAATTACATCAATGCATGGCACAACCACGGGAAAAGACATTTGAGGAAGTATCTAAATGTGTGAATGAAATGAAAGTTTTTGGAAAGCAAAGGGAAAGACACCACAGATCTCTGGGACGATGTGAGCGGGACTGTTTGTGCGACATAACGAAGCATCTCACTGTTAAACCTGCAGCTTCAGGGCCGTGTGATCACGGACATGTGTGATGCAGTGAGAGCTTTCTAAGCCGAGCTGCCTGTGGGAGACTCGGATGCAGCAGGAAACTTTGGTCACTACGTGTTTCCAAACACTGACAAACATCTCCACCGCTGTGTTCCTGACCGCATTCTGCTGATCAACTGAGCGCATTTCCAGACTTTGCAGCTCAGAAATTAAAATTGAACTGCTCAGCAATCCGTTTGCAGTTGACTTAAATATGTTCCATATCTTTTGGCACTTTATCCAATATGTGTATCCTGTTCAATAAATGTGGACCGTGTTTGGCCCTCGACGTAGTCCCAGTTTTTAATGTTGGCCCTCCCTATGATTGAGTTTGACCCCCCCGGTCTACTGCTTGCTCTGTGCAGTTTCTCCTCTGCTCGGTTTCGCGAAGGGCGGGGCTCCGCCCCCTACACACACACACACACACACACACACGTGTGAACACACCTTCACCTACAGCCAGAGACAGAGCGGAGGATAGGAGAGGGGAGAACTAAAAACAAATCCGCTGCTAAATGTTTTTACTTTAAAATGACACAATATAATTATTTATTACTTGTTAATCATGTTAAAAAATGTTAAACGAGCCATATTGCATTATCGAAAGAGCCATAGGTTCCCGACCCCTGCTTTAGGGTGTGGCTACCTTGTGATTGACAAGTCACTACCACCACAGCGTTGTTCAGTAGTTGGTTGTACCAAGACACTCTAAGGAGCTGGCTGTTATTTTTTCCGGATGTACCTTGCTAACCAAGCTAGCTAACTTAGTGTTAGCTGCTAAAGGTACCCTGCCCCACCTGGCCTTGATCTTCTCAAGCTCAAATTCTCTTGTCCAAATATGGTCACTTCTGGTTCCAAAAAAACAAGATGCCAAAAGGCCAAACTCAAGGCTACAAACAAAGGGGGGAGGTCACGGTGGCTATATCTACTATCTCTACCAAATTTAAGCAATTCAAAAAATATATGCATTGTCTTAGCTCTTCAAGACAACAACAACACAAGCTTTAGCAAAGATACATCTCTGATGGTGGGCTGAACCACAACCAAAACCACAAAACTATATCATCATTAGTACCAAAATCCCATTCTTTAGAGAAAGATGGTTTCTCTCTCCTCTCCATCCAGTTCTACCAAACACCCTGCTTATGCAAGCAATGGATTGGACAGGATGCTGAGACAGACAATCAAGTGCTGCTGCTAAAAATACAGTTGGCTTAAGGTCACATGGGAGTTGCAGTACTTAATAGACAGACGCTAACAGGTAAGCTCTCGACACATCTGAGATCATGCTCTGTGTATATGTCGATGTGCATTTATCCTTCAAATCAGTGATGTTGACTGTAGCACTGTGCAACAACGTATCTTTGTCAAAGCTTACACTGACAGCACTTTGTTGGTTCAGCATCTAATAGTGTTTGTCCCTGTAAGCAACAAACACAATCACTGACTCAATTTAGCGATACACTGAAGACTGTGTTGTTAAGAAGTGGTAATACCATGGTGCTGTAATGCACTGGAACTGGTCAGCAGTCCCTTTAATAGAACAATGTTGACTGTTTATTTAAAGAGCCCAGATTAAGTGTAAGGGGCTTATGTGACTGTGTTTAGCCTCACACAGACACAACTGAAAAAAGGAAACCCAGGTTAAAGGGAAAATAGGATGTCCCAAGGTTTTTTTTAGTGTCTTAATCCTGGAACGCAGACTACTGTGGAGTCGAACGTATAGACATGTAGCTACACCGTATGACTGAAAGTAAATCACAGTGATGATCTGAAATGTTGATAAAACATCAGAATTAATTCAAATCTTAACAGATACAGTATATATACACGACTGTGTAATGCATTCATAGCCTAACAGATCCCTTCATTCATTCATTTGCTTTCATTTGATCCCTTTTAACTTTTTAATAATCCTGGTACTCGCTCACAGAATAGGTTGATTAAATTAGGACCGTGTGCCACCACTACGGCTGTTGAAAGACCTTATTTCAGATCTTGTTTTAATTGATAATAAATGCTTTTAACTATACTGTTATTTTACCTGGTTTATTTATTTATAGTACATAAATGGCTAACAATTACATGAACCTCAAACCTGCCTTTAACCCAAGAGGCCGGTGAATAGATGTTATGAATACTCGGTAAGTATTACTTTAGCATCGACGGATCAGTCAGTAAACAAGACAAATCAATTGTAATTAAATGCCCACGAGGTGTAAAGCTTTTAGTCAATGCTGTTGGTCTTTTTCTACTTCAACCCAGGCGTGGTTTTGTTTGCCCAATGAATCTCAGGATCAGTATAAACTAATACACAAACTTCATTTACACATATGCTACACACAAATAATTATATTTGAAGATATGTCTTTTTTAAATGGCCTTTAGGAATGCTTTGTCTCTTTTAAACTTTATTTATTTATAAGCGAAAGGGAAATAGAGGTTTGGGGCTTTATATGAAAAGCCTGAGCAGTGTCACTTTGGATGGGCTGTGATTTTGGAGTTTCATAAAAGCCTCATGTTTCACATGAAGGAGCCACTTGTCCCACATATCACTACCCTTCCAAGGTGGCAGTAGCTCAGTCCGTGTGGGGACTCCTTGGGAACCGGAGGGTTGTTGGTTTATGTCCCTGAACGTGTCAAGTAAGAACTGTGGAGAGATGCTCCTGGTTAAATGAGTCTTAATTTCCCTGTGTGTGCTGTGCTGTGTACATGTGCTGTGTAGATGTGCTGTGTACATGTGCTGTGTACATGTGCTGTGTAGATGTGCTGTGTACATGTGCTGTGTACATGTGCTGTGTACATGTGCTGTGTAGATGTGCTGTGTAGATGTGCTGTGTAGATGTGCTGTGTACATGTGCTGTGTAGATGTGCTGTGTACATGTGCTGTGTACATGTGCTGTGTACATGTGCTGTGTACATGTGCTGTGTACATGTGCTGTGTACATGTGCTGTGTAGATGTGCTGTGTAGATGTGCTGTGTAGATGTGCTGTGTAGATGTGCTGTGTACATGTGCTGTGTAGATGTGCTGTGTAGATGTGCTGTGTACATGTGCTGTGTAATGTGCTGTGTACATGTGCTGTGTAGATGTGCTGTGTAGATGTGCTGTGTAGATGTGCTGTGTAGATGCGACACTAAAAAGAGGATTCAAAAGCAATTGTTTGCTTGAATTTTAATTCATGCATATAAGAGTGAAGCTGCAAGTTATACGTGGAGCACTATTGTGGAATGATTAGGAGAGCAGTATTAAACAGCTTTTTATTCGCCTGTGAACTCCCGGCTGATGATCCGTCAGGGTGAGGTACTATCTGGGTGGGTTTTAAAGAGATCTCAAACCTTGTCCCCATAGGACAGTTGAATGGAGTTCATCACAGAAATCCCCCAATCTAATTCATTATCCTTGACTGTCAATGTGTGACAATCCATTCATAAAACCCATCATCCAGCTCCCGCAATAATCAATCAATTACATCTAGCTGTGGAGGTGAGAAGATCCTCGACCAACCCAACGGATTTACCTCTAAAGCTGTGTGCCAAGACGGAGACTTGACTAAAGGTCACTGGCCAATGAATGTGGGTCCTTTGGAAGATCTGTAAGGATGAACATGTGCCTCCTTTCCAAATGACAACCAAAAACAGTGGAATTTAATGATATTATGATTTATTTATTTTAAATTGGAGTGATACTTGTTGTAAAGCCTTGCTGCTTGCATCGCAGTAAATCGGCAGATCTTTTAGATTTCTGTAAACCTGCCATGAGCACAGATTGCACATGGCTTGGTAGAGGAGCCATCTGTCGTCCTGGCTACCATAACAACTAAAATCCAACTAATACCTCTCTACTCTAGTCTAAGCTATAAGAAAGGAAGTCCTTGAACATTCACAGTGAGACTTTGCTTCACCTTAGTTAGGCACAAATAGCATCTCGAGGAAAACATTCCCCTCCAGGTCTTCTAATAATGTCAGTGGGCATCTTGACATTTTCTCCACCAGTATTTATAAATTAAGCTTCAATAAGAAAAATGTGTTTGTGTTTTTACCTTTACTTACAGTTATATAGAAAACTATTAACAGCTGTGTGTCATTAGTTTCAGTCTAAACGCAGATCATATTACACATGACATGCACTAGTGGGCTGATTTTATTCATGATTATATTCTTATTCCTGCACTTGCTATAGGAAAATATGGAGGACGAGATCTGCAAAATGTTTGGTACGACATATTGTTCACATCCTGCAGCAAACATACTGTAGAAAATTTGATGTTGATCCAAAATCCAGCAAAGACCAAGTGTCCAACATAGTTTTTACTCAGACATGTCCCGTTTACACTCTGTATCTGTCCAACTGCCAACGCCGCTGAGCCTATTCCCTAGAAGTCACATACATAACATTATTATTACACACGCAGTGCCCCAAAACAGAGTTGTAATAGTTCTAATGAATTAATCAGATTTAGTCTCAAATAGTCTTCTTTGACAGGCTGGGTAAGCTGAGGGGAGGGCTCAAAGGTGGGAAGGTCACAGTATAAAAGTGAACGAGAGGATGTGATTGGCACTCACATTCTTCACACGGTCTCTGTCAGCAGTGCAAAGAAGACTCATTGAAAGAAACTGAGGACACGGTAGGTGAGCTGTTTTCTCTTGCTTGACTAACAGCACTTATTATATATATATATATCTATATCTATATATATATATATATATAGATATAGATATATAGAATAGAATAGAATAGATATAGATATAGATAATGCTCAATATCTATATATATAATATATATATATATATATATATATATACACACAAGGCTACAAAAACTAAAAATGCCATTAATCCAAAACAACCTATCTATATCTATATAGATATAGATAGATATAGAGAGATAGAATAGATATGATAGAGTATAGATTATATAAGAGTATAAGTATTTTATATATATAGAGAAATAATAGATATAGAATAATAATAGATAGATATAGAGAAGATAGAGATAGACATAGATCAACAAAAGAGAAGAGATAAAATATAATAGATAAAATATATATAAGACAGAGATATATATATATATATATATATACATATAATATATATATATATACATATAATATATATATATATACATATATATATATATATACATATACATATATATATATACATATATAATATACATATATATATAATATATATATATATATATATATATATACACATATATATATATATATATATATATATATATATATATATATATATATATATATATATATACACAAGGCTACAACAAACTAAAAATGCCATTAAATCCAAAACTAACCTGTGCACCTATCAGTCAAAGAAGTATTAGTATCAATAAATGTATAAATGTATTGGTAACTCATTTGTTTCCTCTTTTTTAATTGCAGCTTGGATCTATAACGTCAACATGTCAAAGTGAGTATAAGAGTTTTATATTGTATTTGTTTTATTTTATATTTATATCCTATTTGCTTATCACTTCAACAGCTATTCTGACATAGTAACAGTAATAGTAGAGTTTAAAATTCCCGCTTTTTAAATTGAACTGTTTAGTGTTTTGATATTGTGTTTTAATAAACTGATTTTGGAAACTTGACTCAATTCAATAAAAAACAAGAGAGGTTCAGGACCCATCCAGGGATCTGAGTGGATAATAACTTCACAAGAAACAAGCCCAGTGGCTTAAATGTAACATCTTGGCAGAGGCACATACGGGAGTCTCTGCGAGTCCTCTAACACTTCAGTCTTCCAGGATTTGGATAAATCCTGATTAAGGTGGATTGTGCGGATGGGATCTTGGAAGAGAGGTTTACAATACAAAGGAAAGGTTTTAACGGGATTACTTGGCAAACACCACCATGGATTACTTGTTTGTTTATGGCTATGTGCATGAAGCAAAGGGACAGCGCTTGCAAGGTTATGCAACACAGGGAATATTAAGAAAAAGAACATATTCTGGGATACTAATATACTCTGTGTCTATTATATATGTGTCTACTCTCCGCAGGGACATAAGATTAGTTTGCAAGATTTTCAGGAATTCCCCATTTTCCTGAGTCTAGTATTCATGACATCACCATGTATGGAATTTATAAACACAAATATGATTAAATACTATGCAAAAAAGGCTAAATCACAATTATGTTTTATGTCCCGATTATATACTTGTGCCAGCAGGTGCGTCTCTATCCTGAGCACTAATCCATGCAGGAGTGGGGGGGGGGGGGGGGGGGGGCTATCCTATAAATGGAGATGGCAACTATGGTATAGTAGCTTGCTTAAGAAACCACTTCACTATTGCCTAAGAACGAAATTAACAAAATTATTGAAACGCAATAGGGAAGAAAAAACAACATGACAGGGGGACATGGTCCTGAAGGTCTGGAGTTTTTCCTCAAACACATTAAGTGAGCCTAAAGTTTTGGTGTGAAATGATGGACTGATTCACTGTCTTTTCCATTTTCTCTCTTTTTAGGGTATATAAGAAGACCAGCGGCAACGGACATGTAAGTGGCCTCTATAATATAATCATTACAGGGCACCTCTTGGTCTTAGGGAGGAGTGCAGTTTGTATGTAGTTATATTCCAACTCCCAGAAATAACTTCCAAACTCTTGTAACCTTGGCGGAGGAGTGACTGTTTTCCTCTCTTCGTTTCTCTCAGATTGCCCTGTACTTGGGGAAGAGAGACTTTGTGGACCATGTGGACTCAGTGGACATAGTTGGTGCGTGGCACAATGTCTGTTTATACATCTTCACATTTGCACACATACAGTATAAGTGTCTCTGTGTAATCTAATGCTATTCCTCTCATTTGCAGACGGTGTACTTAAAGTGGACCCAGCTGGTCTTGATGGCAAAAAAGGTATTTCTATCTTATTCGCTGTCAATGATAAAAAGTTATAGAACGCAAATAATTCGATCAATATTTCTCTTTCCGTTGCAGTATTTGTCTACCTTGCTTGTGCCTTCCGCTATGGAAGCGAGGACTTGGATGTTATCGGGCTGTCCTTCAGGAGAGACATCTGGATAAAGCGTATTCAGGTGTATCCACCAACAGGTGAAACCGCAGCCCAGACACCCATGCAGGAATGTCTCATGAAGAAGGTTGGAGAGCAAGGATGTCCTTTTTCCTTCCAGGTGAAGAATCATAACGCACTCATTCAATTCACTCCTGTCCTTCAGTCAAATATTAGACTGATCCAGCACAGATGTTTACTTTGTCTTTCCAGTCATCATCTTAAAATGTTATTCAATAACTTAAAATGTAATTTATTGTTGCAGATGCCAACAGATCTCCCATGCTCAGTCTCCTTACAGCCTGGGCCAAATGATACAGGAAAGGTACTACTGCCGTCCATTTGTATTCACTCTTATAAACTACTTCAAATGTTAGACAAATAGATCATTTATTTGGGTCTTGCTCTGTTGTAGGCCTGCGGTGTGGACTTTGAGGTGAAAGGATACCTTGCCAACGTAGCCGACCCTCCAGATGAACCACACAAGAAGTATGTATGCCCACAGACAAACCCACACCTGTCAGCCCAATCTCATGTTGCATTACGTTTACGCTGTGGCAGAATACAGGATATGCAGAAAGGCTAACACTCGCTCTCTTTGCGTCTCATTCTTTCTGTTCGTAGGGACACGTGCCGTCTGATGATTCGCAAAATACAATTTGCACCAGCTAACAACAAGCCCGGACCCAAGGCTGAAATATCCAGGCAGTTCATGATGAGTGACAAACCTGTGAACTTGGAGGCCTCCCTTGAGAAAGAGGTACATTGAAGTCTACATACTCTATTTCTGGCATAATGTACACGTATAAAACTATTACAAATGATTCTTGCTTATAGATTTATTACCATGGAGATCCAATCACCGTCAAGGTAAAAATCCACAATGAAACCAACAAGGTTGTGAAGAAAATCCAACTCTCAGGTGAGCAGCCAGTAAAGTTTTAAAGCAGTGAAGTTACATTCTTAATATAACTTGTAAGCAGAGGAAGAGAAGAAATAGAATATGAGTACGGCTTAAAACATGTGCGTGTGTGTGTGTGTGTGTGTGTAGACATTTTAACTGATAATTCTGACAGAGATATTTTTTCTTTTAGTTGAGCAGCTGACAAATGTGGTGCTCTACTCATCCGACACTTACACCAAGGCGATCTGCACTGAGGAGTTTGGGTAAGGCTTTCACTGCATCGAAAGAGGCTTTCTGCCAAATGTAATATCTGGAAATATATTTCAATATATATTCTCACAGTCCCAATACCCTTAAATTGAATCAATTAAGATAATACTGGGAAAAAAATCGCTTTGTTATTGTTACATTTCCATATGGATTCAAGAAAAGGAAAGTAAAATAACACAAACTTCTTTCACCCCTATAAACAGGGAGACAATTGAGGCCAACGCTACATTGGAGAAGTCCTTCCAAATAACCCCCCTGCTGGCCAACAGCCCAGAGAAGAGGGGTATTTCAGTGGACGGACGGCTAAAAGACGGGGACACCAACCTAGCATCCACAACCCTGTAAGCCACTCCAGTTCTCTCATCAAAAGGGCTTACAGTGAGCCGAGGACAGGTTTACATCCTCTTATTGAGTGGGGCCGGCTGACTTAACGTGTCTTAGACCAAATCCTCAAGCTCTGAAAGGTAAACTATTACTGTCTCCTCACAGGAGTCAAGGCGAAAAGGAAATGCTGGGAATCATCGTCGGCTACAAAGTCAAGGTCAATCTTATGGTGTCCGGCGGAGGGTAAGACTCAACTGCATATTCGTACATAATACTTTTACGTTTAGTGTCAAATTGTGAAGATTAAAATATTTATTTTATTGTGTTTTCTCTCACCAAAAGCCTGCTGGGGGGCCTAACAGGAAGGTAAATCTATGGTCACGCGTTATTAGTTTGAGCAATATATAATTTACTATACTGTATATTTTTAATAATAAACCTTTTCTCTTTTTTTTTCCAGCGATGTCACAGTGGAGCTTCCTCTGACTCTAATGTCCCCAAAACCCGCAGGTGAGTGCTGTGTTTTTGCATACAATTGCTATTTAAATTATTCCTGAGACATTTCACTGGTACAAAGAAGACAGCATTGATTAATTAACATGTTTTATGTCATGTCCTTCCCCCTTCATCCTGTTACTGCATATCATTGCTGAGCAGAAGTGTAAGTATAAAATAGTGACTATGAAAAGACATGTATTCGCCTGTGGTTG
Organism: Cottoperca gobio; assembly: GCF_900634415.1. NCBI lineage: Eukaryota > Metazoa > Chordata > Actinopteri > Perciformes > Bovichtidae > Cottoperca > Cottoperca gobio. The sequence goes on from NC_041364.1 coordinate 9,404,299, forward strand.
TGATGTTTGAAACATGCTGCTTATACTTTTCTCCTGTGTGTTTTATGAACCAAAGCATATTGGAATAAAGGTCTATTTGGTTCAGGTGAGGTCACCTCTGATTTAGTACGTTTTACAACATTCACATATCAAGGGCTACAATGCATGTCTTCACTATGAAATAAATACCTAGTTGTACGGTGTTAGATCTAGATCATGATGTATATCAATAATACAATCATAGGACTTTCTGCATTTGTAAAATGAGCGTTTGCAAAGTTTAGGTTATGAGGTCTCCAGAAAGAAGTTAGATATGGTGGCCCTTGAATGAGTGCACTGTTTCACCCGAAAACCCTTTTGTATTTGTGTGAAATATTACATTTGAACCCTTGTTGCTCCAACTCCAAGATGATTATTATTATTTTTAAATCATCCAGTTGAGACTAATTGAGAAATTGTACTTACTATTATTAAAATGATTAGATATGTAGCCCATGGTATCCATATGCATAAAGATGTAGTCTGCATTATGTTATCAAATAACAGATGCAGTTAACGGCTGTTTTACATCTGTATGAGTAATCTTGGTGTAATGTTGGACTCACAGAATCAGTTGTTTGTCTGTTTCGTGCCAACAGGACAGACATCTCATTCGAGGCCATGAAGGATTAAGATGAGCAGCGAAGGAATATCTCCTCTCTGACAGAGAATACAGAACACAAAGGAAATCAACACCGATGAAGAAAAGCACAAAGTGTCATTAAGTCACTACAATATTCTTATTTCGCCTGTACATATACATTTTTATTAGGCATTACCAAAAGAGCTCAGAAAGAGTGACTGAAAAAGAGTCTAAACTCTGTGTGACGTTTATCTGAATGGCATTATAGCATTAAATAGAAATAAACATGTATTGTAATTTTTTCTTTGTCGAAGGAAATTAACCATAGCACAGAGTTTAGACTTTTCTTTCTATGTGTTATGATTACCAACCCGTTAATTAGTAATTAATCTTAATTTATTTATGATTAGAGCCATGATATAGGTACAGCTGTGGGGTGAATATCACCAAAATACTCCTGATTGTATCACTTGTTATTTACGAGTCAATAAACTTATTTGTTTCCCCAATTATTCGATTATGCTTGTTTATTTTCCTCAGTATTTCATGGGAATACTTATACATTTATTTTAAAACTGAGAACGTCATTATATCAACAAAGAGCTTCATAACAAATAAAAAATCAAAATTCAAAATATATTATTTTATAATTTTACAAACAAAAGTGAAGTATATTTCTAATAGCATTTTGTTATCAAAGTTCTTATGATTAATATATTATTATACACTTTTATTTTAACTGTGTATATTTGATCTGGGACTCAAATGACAGACACAAAAACATATCTCTGAGTAGTTGCTTTAAAGCATTGCTCTGAATCATACAGCTAAAGATTGTAGCTATAAAATTATCTATATTTTTTAAAACACTGGATAAGCATGTTTTTGCACGTACTTAAAGAGTGTTTTCTAAATCAGCACCAAACACACTACCTTGCCTAGCTTTAGCTTGTCAGCAGAGTAACATAATTGTAGGCCTACTGTGTGTAAATGCAAAAATCTATTAAAAAATACGTTGTTCGACATAGAAAAGAAAAAGCAATGTATTCTATTGAAACTGTGAACATGTAATAAGGGTTAACTTTACCATTTCTGTTGTCTATCCAAAGTTGCCTCTTGGTTGCGCTATTTCACTTCTGCACGTTTAAGAAAACAATAGCGCTGGCTCGTGCAGGATAAAGATACACTACTTGCTCCTCTCCGGTCTAGACATCACATCATTAGCCAAGTCAGCTAGTTAGCTGTTTATTTTTTGGACAAAATGTCAACTACGACAGGCGGCGGAGAGTTTGGCAACCCTCTACGAAAGTTCAAGCTCGTCTTTCTGGGCGAACAGAGTGGTAAGCAGGGGACGGTGTACTTGAGCCAAGTGTTCATTTGGTCGGATGTGAGGAATATGTTGGAGCATTCACGTAGTTAGCCAGCTAGCTTCTCCAGCTAGTTTGCGGCTGGCTAGCAGGATAAAGTTATCCACCGGCCATGAACGACCAGTGATGATGCAAAATTAGATGTTAATATGTCACGGTCAACACATTGTTAAATAGAGAGTAAGATTACAAAAAGATTATGGGCACAATATTTTTTTTCTCACTCGTGATGATGTCATTGCAAAGCTAGCTAACGCTAAACCTGTAAACTAGCCAAACATTTCGCTCTTTAACGATAATTAATACAATACGTAGAGTAACTGTTTTATAACCTTAAGATGTGTGGCTTATTTACATCTTGATTTGTTGCTTGATCAAAACAATGGTCCTTACTGTGGTTATTAGTTTGCGATGCATCAGCATCCTCTAACTGTAGCTAACGATAGCTGGCTAACTACTTTTAGCTAACGCTGGCTTTGCTAGTCTAAAATACATCAGTAATGTAAGCTAATATTGTCTTTTACTGCTTTATTAAAACCCAAATGTTGCCTAGAAAGAGTGTGTTCGGAATATATGTTTCCAAATACAAGACCCCATACATGTCAAAGGAATCAAGTGTATCACTATCTGTCAGTGTAGCGCTTTTCAACTCGCTAGCTGCTAGCTGCTAGCTGTTAGCTTCCTACGGCAGCACCTTGCAGAGCCACGTCGGCCAGTGTGGGTTCAGACCCGTCGGCCTTTTTCCCGACCATTTAACGTCAGTTTGCAGGGACCGATACTGACAGTTTTAAACCTGATTGCATATTAGGGTTGATTGTCTAATACGTATGTGACATTATGCTACTATCTCATAACGAAACATATATAAGAAGTCAAGTCATTTTTATTTTCCAAAATGTTGTGGCTCCACCCATATTGCCAGCTCAGCGTGTGGGTTCAGCAGTCCACATTACATCAATGATAATAGCACATCACTCACTATATGTGGTGTCACTGAGTCATTGATTCATTTTCTTTCTATAATACAAAAGTAGAATTGATGTAAGCAAATTGGGTATGTAATCTTAACCTATGTGGAGTCTTAGCCTTGTAGAATATGGTCTGTTGTTACCAGGATCAAGTCTGAACATGTCTGTTACTGTGTTTGTGCAGTTGGGAAGACCTCTCTCATCACCAGGTTTATGTATGACAGTTTCGACAACACTTATCAGGTAATAACGCATGTTCATCACAATATGATGCATAATAATTCCCTTTTATTTATAGAGCGCTTTTAAAAGGTACTCAAAGACTCTTTACATGTACATATAACATTCAAAATGACATATGCAATCAAACCACTTTGTCTAATACTTAATTTTAGATATAGATGTCATGCACTTTCGAGTATTGTTTCCATAACAATGTTTTAATGCAGTCATTGTCTTACAGGCAACAATTGGCATTGACTTTTTGTCAAAAACCATGTACCTAGAAGATCGCACGGTAAGTCCTGTATGTTTTATTGTGTAATTCTCATCATTCCCATTGGCATAGTTTTAAAACGCATGCATTTGCTTTTTGTGTAATAGCCACCATTTATTTCCCTTTCACCATTTCACATTGTTTTCACATTATCCTAGATTTTGCCATTATTATTTTTTGTCAGACGTGTGATCATGTTGTTAGCCTCCATCGTTATTTCAAGTTTTTGTTTTCCTTCCATCCCCTGGCTGGGTCATGAAATGCCCCCCCTTCCCACATTCATTTCACGGCTGGCCACAGATTCGGCTGCAGCTCTGGGATACAGCCGGACAGGAGCGTTTCCGCAGCCTCATCCCCAGTTACATCCGCGACTCAGCTGCTGCTGTGGTGGTTTATGACATTGCCAGTAGGTATCATGGCCTTGCCTCACCTCCTTGTCCTTCGCTTAGAATGTGGAAGGGCAAAAAAAAAAAAAAAAGATAGAATAGCCTTTACTATCCTGGCAAACCCCACTGGACAGCATGATAGTTGAGACTGTTTGCATCAGCCATAGTGATACTAAAACATTTCTCCAGCAGTGTCCAGGGGGGTCTGTGCTTCCTAAATGCTGTTACATATGAGGCTGATGGAAGGAATAACGAAACATGTCTTCTGATGTCACCTCATGGGCAGAGATCCTCTGAAACAGCTCTAAATAATGATTCACCAGGGCCTACTTTTACATGTCTTATCAGCATAATAACGCCGGTCGTCTCTGACCCTTCTGCATTTGATTGATTCTCCCCATTCCTCCATAAAAGACCATTTTCATCTCTGTTGCTTGGCTTGCAGTTCCTTTTTATGACTGTCCTATTCTCCACTTTCTTGTTCTGCCTTTCCCCTCTTTACCTCCTTGTCCTTTTCTTCCCCTCCGTTCCAATCCTCAGGTCCGGCTCCAGCTTTGGGACACTGCTGGACAGGAGCGTTTTCGTAGCCTAATTCCAAGCTACATCCGTGACTCTACCATTGCCGTGGTTGTTTATGACATCACCAGTGAGTCAGGGCTGTACTCTAACCTTTCTGTAGGGGTCTAGAGAAGTTGGAAGGACGCTATCTTGGCATAGTTAATACTTAATGTACTTCTGCTAATAACCTTTTAAAAATTATATTTTTCTTCTTCAAGCTTCTCAATACTTTTTCTGACTAACACTACGACTCTACGATCTTTTCTTACACAGATGCTCTTCCTTTTTTAATGAAAAGTAATACCTGCTTGAGCACACTTTTAACTACAGCTAGAATACCAAATGTTTTATGTGCCACATGTGGTCGATGTGTACAGTAATTTTGTGTGTGTGGGGTTTTTTTTTTCATCCACAGATCTTAATTCATTCCAGCAAACTTCAAAGTGGATTGATGATGTTAGAACAGAGAGAGGAAGTGATGTCATTATCATGCTTGTTGGGAACAAAACAGACTTGGCGGATAAAAGGTACATGGTTGTGTGAGATGTGTGAAAGATTGTTATGATTTTGTTATTATAGTTACAATGATTGATTATATAGACTGCCATCTTATCATTTTATTACAATTAGAAAATGGGTAGCATTAAGAGTTACATTATAGTATTTAAACTGCCAAAGCCTGGAATCCCACCTTCTTCCCTTCAGTGCATCTCATCCAATTTTTATTTATCATCCCTTGGCATTTTACATACTCCAGCCTTTTATTAGTGATTTTAAGTACTTTTATGTTTTTTTATTTCTTATGATTTGATCATATTTCTGTTCTGCCTTTTTTTTTCTATCTTCTTTGCTTTATGTCCCCTTTCCTGCTCTGTTCTCTCCATGTCATTTTGAATTTTTTTTTTTTTTGTGTTTCCCTTCAACACCACACTCCACACCACTCCCTCCCCCTCCCTCCCCGGGACCATGGCAGGCAAGTTTCTGTTGAGGCGGCAGAGAGGAAAGCTCGTGAGCTCAATGTGATGTACATAGAGACCAGTGCCAAGGCTGGCTATAACGTCAAACAGGTTGGTGTCCAGCAAAAGCAGGTTTAATACTGACCAATAGTCTTGATAGCCATGATGTCCTTTAGGTTAGGGAGGCCAACCTGGGATGTACAACTCCTCCCATATATTCATTATATGGATCAGAGTGCGGCTGTTGAATGAATGAGTCGTTTTCCTGCTGCTTCATCTTTAATCAGCACAGCAGCTTCTCTCCCTTCGTCTTCCTCTCTCTCTCTGTCTGTCTGTCTGTCTGTGTTATAACTAAACTAACCTCTCTCTTTTTCACCCCAAAAACAAGATTCTGTGTTGAGCTCTCTCTGTTTCTCTCTCTCTCTCTCTCTCTCTCTCTCTCTCTCTCTCTCTCTCTCTCTCTCTCTTCCCTCTCTTTTTGGCCTGTCCTCCTTTGCGATGTTTCTTTCCATATCTGTCTCTTCGTCCATCTCCCCCTCTGCTTCTACCTGAGCAGACAGATCACCACGGAGGAGGGTGAGCAGAGAGCTAAGGAACTGAATGTCATGTTCATTGAAACCAGCGCAAAGACTGGCTACAATGTCAAACAGGTAGAGATTCTGCTCTCTCAAGGTAGTTGAGCTAATTCTGCTCTCAAAGTCTACACTTAACTCTTTCCGCCTCCCTTTTTTCCCCTCTCGTGGCTCATTGTGACATGTCTTGGTATTCTAGGTACATACTGTACTGGTTGTGTTTCCCCCCCCCACAGGCTTTGCTTTTTAGATGTTTCAGTATTCACTTGGTCTGCACAGGTTTACTGCTACTGTGTTTATTTTTCTCGTGTACTTTTTTGTCTGATTCACTAAAACTTCTGCAGCTTTTAAAATGTTTCTGTGACTTTAATGGGAGGCTGTTATCATAACCAACAATTACAATCACATTTTGTATTACTGCTTTAACTGCTTCTTGTGTTTGCCTGTTATTCAATGAAATTATATTACTTATTCATTCGATTTTTGTCTCTACAGTATATTGCCAATGTGATAGTAGGGGTGGGTGATGAGTATATATGAACCTTATATATTCTGAGCCAATAAAAATGAGTCCTATCATCAGAGTTTTATGTTACTGAGGTAACAAGCCTATCGATATCGCTGGTTGTATTTGATTTCCAGAAAATGTACTATAGCACAATATAGCTCAATATGGCAATATAACACACACTGTGTTAGAAGATTTTACCCAGATCACTCACCCCTATTTGACAGCGTTTAACTTGTACTTCACCTTTTCACATTTGTTTAATCTTTAAAATTCTTCTGGCTTTGTTTTTATAGCTGTTCCGTCGTGTTGCTGCTGCATTGCCCGGGATGGATAGCACACCAGAGAAAAGCAAAGAGGACAGTATCCTTTTTAAAACTGCTTTCAACAGAAGTTATCGTCACACTATTGTCACGTGTTATTATTGCCATGGCTTTATCCCTGTAGAAATATAGAAGAGCGTGTAAATCCCTTGTAGTTTACGCTGCAGAAGAGAGAACGTTCACCGAGGAGATGGCAGCCAGATAGCGCCGCAGAAAATACTGAAGTGAAATTTGCAAATTCATTGACGATGTTACTTAACCAAGTCCTTTCAGTGATCGACATCAAACTGGAGAAACAGCCAGAGATGACTGTCACCGAGAGCAGCTGCTCATGCTAGTACTCCTCACCCTCACCGAGCCTGTCTCCTCCCAACCAACAGCTTGTCTCTCAGTGGCCACTCTCTCCACCCTTGGCACACTGCCATTGGGATGGACAACCTGTCTCTTTTTCCCTTTTCAACTCAGTGACTTTTCAGAGTAACCGTGTGGATGTGCATTACTGTATTGGAAGAGATTATCTGGGGCGGGAGGATGGTTCAAAAGTAAACATTTAAAAACGAGGAATAAGTTAAATGATATGTTCAGATTTTCATCCAGTTGCATGGCATTATATAGGATTGCAGACTGACATAGCTAACCGCTCATGAGTTATTGCACAGTTCAGATTCTTTAGTGCTGTTACTCTCGTCATTGTTGTAAAGTAAAACTGCTTGGGATTATTTAAATGACTCTGCAAGGTTGAGTTCTCAGCCCATTGTATTTTACTTTTTTATTTTTAAATGGAGAGCTTGTCGTCAACTATTCTAGCTCTCAGATAACTGCTTATTTCTTGACTTTGTCTTATTTTTGAGGAAGTAGAGATGAGATCTTACCAGTAAACTTACATCATTGCTAACCACCATATTACCACATTAGGCTCAAATGGACCCTTTTCATTGAAGAGGGTCAATTGTCCAATCATGAGGTATAATTATACCTAACGACTCTGTAGGCTTGAGCTGTCAAATACAACAGTATGTTAGCAGATCATATTTACACATTTTGGGACCTTATCTCAAACCGTGCAAAAGGGATGCATAACCAAACAATGAGGTAATAGATCATGAAAGGGAAACCATCCTGAGTTCACTAAATTGGCTATTAACCTAAAGCTATGTCTGCATTAAAACTATAGCAACTCTCTTTCCAATGTTGAATTAGCTGCACGCATACTAACATGTCTGAGGAGGAGTTTTCTGTTATTAGATACCCCTAATGTAGGAAATAAATAATAAAGTCAGTGTTTAGTTTTTCCACTCTGATGGAAAGTTGTCACTTTGGTCGCTATGACGTACCCACCATCTCATTGATAATTTGTGTTGTGTTGATTACACTATTGCAAGAACATGCAGCATGCTCACCATGCAGGATTTATATGGATAAGAACACAGATGCCTTGCTTGTTTGTTCACCAACGTTGTGCACTGAATCAAGCCACAATATTGTAAAATATAAAAGAAGCCTGCTGACTGGTTCATGGCTTCACTAGTTGTTTTGTAGAGCTGGTAGATACGAGTTTGTCCTCAGATGCAGCCAACGCTTACTAACACCCTTGCTGTAAAAAAAAAAAAAGTGCAGAGAAGTTAGTTGCAGTATCCTTTGCTGTAATGCCTGTGTAGGACTGTTGGTTTTATGTGTTTTTATTTATTTTGTAACTTGGACATACAGATAACATTGTATGCTTGACCAAAAGTACAGATGCTGACACGCATGTTGAAAGTTTGTTTTATTTATTGTTTGCGTGTCTGCCGGGACTCCACCTAAAGGCGACACTTATGCCCGGTAACTACATTTGTCACACTGCTAGAAATTACTTCTTCGCAATGTGTAGTCAGTAGCTTGGTTTACAGTCACAGGTCAAGGCTGCACAGTCTCTAGACACAAACACACACACACACACGGTGTAACACAAACAAATTAACTAGCCATAGCACAACAAAAGGCACTGGTCATTTGCTGTAGCTTGTTTTTGAAATATCAATGTTTTGAAATGGATAAAAAAATGTAAGTATATAATTACATCAAACAACCATTTTAACATGAGCAGCTCTTCTATTACTCGTCACCGACTAAATACTCAGCTTTGTGCCATTCTGAATTGTGTGTTCATTTGAAATATGCTGTCTACTCGTGTTTAGCAATGTTTGTGTGAATAATGTACTATTACTATCTGATGTATAAAACGGAGAGTTAATGAAACACAAGTGTAGCCCTATCACTTGGAATAAAATAAAGATATTTCACCAAAATGTAAATCATCATATTTCTCTCATTTCAACTGCTATGGATCAACAGACATGCGTGTTCTGTACATGCCGTCTATAAGCGATACTACACAGCAGCTCAGTCAAATGTGAGAAACCTGTCTCATGTATAGGTATGTGTGTGTCGCCAAAGTAGACTGAAACTACGCGTTGGGCAATACATCACAGGCATGAAATGGTACAACTAAGGTGTGGCCATGTATTATAAACATGAGTCTGCATTACACACTTAGGGCTGTTACTGTCTTGGTGTACATCTCTGCTTCAAAGCTAATGAAAGAAAGTGAATACAAACTAAAGGTATGGACTGGGGTTTCATAAATCTTATTGCCAATATTCATACATATCGGCCTGTTTATACTAGTAAGTAAGTAATTATTTTCAAAATCTACACTAATATATGAATATGTGAGACTATTTTTCTTCATCTCAACTTCAGAATTAGAAATACTTTATTGATTCCTGGGGGGAAATTAAGTTACGTTAAAATATATATAAACATAAGAGAAATTATAAACAAGTATGTAAATTATGGGCATTATGCTACAATAAATAAATAATAATATGGGGGAAACATTTTTTTTTCAACAGTGTAAATAATAATACTGAATAATGGGTTATATAAAGTGTGTTAAAATACAAGAATAGTGAGGGGAAAAAGTATTAGTTCAAATCTACAGTATAAATGAATAAATGCAGTATTAATATAAATGTTTTAGGAAGATATTTGTAATTATTACAATACTACACTTTATTTTCTTAACTTTAGTTTGAATTGGAACCAAATATTGAAACGATATTAAAATTAAATGTAGACCCAAGAGGATAAATTCAAACGTGACTTATTTTACTCATGTTTTTTTTTAATTATTGTTTAACATTTATAGTCGTGATGATACTCATCAACACTGAGCAATTCGCACCCACCCACTCCCCTGAGCAGCCCACAGTGTTCAGCCCACTTACTATACGTGGCCTTGTTTGTGTCTTTCACACTTTCTGACAATAAAACGCCACAACATCAAGTATCAGTGTTGACCTTACAGGCGCTGTGGGATATTCTAAAAGTTGTAATAGTCTTTACTGCTCGTTTCTTTCTGTTAAAGCGGGTTTATTTGTCTTCCCCTTTACGCTACCTGCGTAACACACCTGCAGTCCGGAAGTGCTGTGACGTCCGCGCGAGAGGTGTTCGAAGGTATGACTCAGGAATTCAACACAAAAAAAATCCTGCTCGACTTGATTGGTGAGCAGCTCGCATATATTCGTATCGCCAGTGGCAAACAACCACAGGAAGCCTTAAATATCTTCGACTAGGTTAAACGCACTCACACTGAACAGGACCGAGCAGGCGCGTGGCACATTTCTTTTGAGGAAAAGATTTTTTAAGAAGTTTTTAGTTTAAAAAAAAAAAAAAAAAGATTCTCAAAGATGTCTGTTTTACCCGACGAGGCGGTGTTTTCTGACTTCAGAAAGCAGTGTCTGTCCACGGACAATTGGTCAAGCAAGTATGATAAGCATGGGATGCAAGTGTGGGTCCATGCTTCTCCACCAAAAAAAGGAAATCACGTCCACAAGATCAAGGTAAGTTACTTTTAACAACAACTTTTTAGAAATAACTATTAGGATATCATACTGTCAACTTAACATTGCTCTATTTGCACTTGTATGTGTGTGTGTTTTCAGTGTAAAATGACGATCAAAGATGTATCGGCTGCCACCATGTACGACGTCCTTCATGATGGCCAGTACCGTAAGCAGTGGGACCCCGCCATGTTGGACAGTTATGACATTGCCCGCCTCTCTGACAACGCCGATGTGGGCTACTACTCATGTGAGGACTCGTGTCCGGTCAATCGTATAACATCGTGATCTGTGTGTTTGTCTATGTAAAAGTGATCCAACAGGAACCTGTTAGTCTACAGTGCAGGCCTGACTCAGATTCACCTGTTGCTCACAAGAAACGCGCACACACACACACACACACACACACACACACACACACACACACACACACACATAAAGGGAAAAGTGCATATTCAGAGTTGGATTCATATTTAAAGATATGTATTAAGTTCTTGATGTTCTATACAAGTTTGACATTTATTATTATTATTATTATTATAGATAAATAGATTATTATAGACATTATTTTCCCATCAGCAAGACCTTCTGTCCAACATTTACATACTCAAACCAGATTTTTCTTTTAGTGCATCGTAGCCTTTAACTTCCATTTCTAATGTATTAGAATCTTACACATTTGTAACCCGCTGAAGCCCTCGGGGATGATGAAGAGTGAGCACCCTCTTGTTCCACCGGTGTATTTATTGTCGTAACAAGGGTGCACTTGAGTCCTACGTTGTGTACAGTGAAGTAGTTTAATGAAGGAACGCATTATAACCAGATTTGTATTCTTATCGTCTTTTGTTTCTGCAGGGATTTGTCCGAAGCCCATAAAGAACAGAGATGTGGTGAGCCTGCGTTCGTGGCAGGTGACGGAGGACGAGTACATCATTGTTAACTTCTCAGTCAAACACCCGGTACGCCACCTCCTCCACACACTCCCACTGTCTTTTTAAATGTGCCATTTGACGTAATGTTTTGTGTGCATTGATTTTCTTTCTCTGCACACACCCCTTAACCGAGGTGAAAGAGTCACATGTCCAACGTCTTTTAAAGAGGCGTTTGTAGTTAAAACTGGTTTTTTTCTAATTATTCTGCAAACTTTTCAAATGTAATTCCAGAAATACCCTCCTCGCAGCGACATTGTGAGAGCCATGTCCATCCTCACTGGATATTTGATCAAGCCCATAGGACCAAACAGCTGCACTTTTATATACCTTTCACAAGCTGACCCCAAAGGTTCTCTTCCAAAGTGGGTGGGAAACCAGGCTTCTCAAGTTCTCGCTCCTCGGGTAAGTAACTCAACTTGTCACAAACTCTTTTCGGTCAAAGTTTTTGTTTTCTTCTCGTCAACGGCAGCACTGTAGGGGATGAGGTTAAAAACACATCTGTACATTAGGCGTGCTTGGGCGTGTGTCCACGAGGTGATTTAAAAAAAAAAAAAATATATATCTCATAATAGGTGTGTGTGTGTATAAAGGAGAGAGGGTTTCATCTGTCTTAACGGACAATGGTAACCATAGAAACCCATTTTGAGTGCCTGTTCTGGTAAGGTTGCTGACAAAGGATTATCTGGGCTGTTGCTCTCTCTCGGCAGAACTTGTTCCCCAGGTTTCATATCCTCTGCAGTTTGAAACTATTTAGACTAAAGTTTATCAACGTGTGCGTGTGTGCGTGTGTGCGTGTGTTATATAGACTAAACCTTTTATAAGGCATAACTTTTAACCCTGAGAGGGTAAAAGATCAAAAGGACAAAAACGTAAATACAAGTCTGTTTAGTAATTCAAAAGCCGATGCAGGCTGTGGGCCTCTTAAAGGAATAGCAATGAACAACAACACATCTCATTTATTTGAGCAGTTTGGAGCCTGTTTTGGTAAAGTAGCAGTTGAGACTTGTGGGGCGTCGCTAGTGTTTAGTGTGAGTGTGCCGTGTTGTCTATAAAGTGTCCGAAAAACGGTCCACCACCAGTTCCTTGAGGCCCGGGTGTGGTCTTCAAATCCATATGATATTAAGCACATTTTCTTTTAAAACTGATCAAAATATGGCATATAACCTTTGATGTAGACTTTGTCTGCTGTCAATATCTTGTGTATCTGCTTGCCACATAATCTGTTACTCAGTATTTTGTGCCCAGCTTTATCTTCAGCTCTGTTGACTGAGAATGAAGGTGTGGTATGAACCTGATTCCAGGACTGCAGCCCTCTGATAATAGTCTCCTCTCTTGGCCCCCTCCCTTCCAGGTGATGAAGTGTGTACACAAGGCGGGACAGAACTACCCAGAGTGGAAACTGCAGAACTCTCCCAAACGGAAGCCCTGGTTGCACCCGGACCAGAGCACCCTGCCCACGATGGACCCCAAGGAACTGTCGATGCAGAGAGCAGACTCGCTAGAAAACGTGGACGAGAGTTCCAAGATGGCCGCTCAGGACAGCGAGGACAGCAGTTAAATCTTATCAAGGTGATGTGAGGAAGGGTAGATGAAGTGATATTGGAGGACAGGCTGTGTGTGTGTATATACTAACAAATGTAATAAGACTTGAGACCTCCGACTCTCTGTGATGTTACCCTAATGCTCATAAATATTTATCTGGTTTTCCAAATCCGTGTGCCTTTTTGGGATGAGCATGAAGTGTTTACAGCTGTCTTACCAGACGGAAAGGAGCACAGATCAAGTAGCCAGTCACCTCAGTCCATGTTGAACTAAGCTAAACATCTCTCCAGTATTTGCCGCAGGGCTTTTAAAAACATTTTTTACATTGTAATGGCTTAGAGGTGTCAGGGTTTGAACGTGTCAGTTACATCACTACATTCACGATGGGTCCTCTGTCCGGCCTTTTTTTTTTTTAAGTTGTAGCTATGTAAAAAACGCATGAACCAATTTTAAATGAAGAAATAAAGGGTAGTTATCCACTTTGCCTTTTTACAAGTGACAGTGAATGGAAAAGATGAGTTACTGTAAGTGGTGAAAGTGGAGTGAAGGGAAATTATTGACTTTCTTTGTTAAATCACATGTCAATAGTTTAGCATGAAACCTAATATGGTCAACCTTTTTTAATCTGTTTGGCTTAATGGAAGAAGAAGAAGAAGAAAAAGAAGACTTCACTGTCACTACAGAAGCTACTGATTTATGTTTGTTTTTAAATGTGAAAATTGTGTTTGTTTTTAATGGCAACCATTTTAATTAATTAATATTTTATTTAGTCACGATGAGCATCTATGCTGTGTTTCTATCATTGTGTAATACAGGAAGACGGTTTGAAGGTTCATTGTAATGCAATGTAATTCTTAATCTAAGTTATACAGACCTGAGACTTGCATTGGCACTCGAGGGGATCAGTTGTTCTGAGAATGAAGGTCTGGTTATGTTGTATTAACATGTGAATGGCAATTCATTTTGTCAGTTGAATATGACTTTACTTGAAGGATTGGACTGACCATAAAGAATATATTTTGCTTTATTTATTGTTTTTTTTGTTGTAAGTTCAGAAGTAATCATGATTTAGAGAACCCCCCCCTCCCCCTGGAATAAAGCCCTGCAGGCTGAACTCGTTTCGGTTTTCTTGAAGATATGAGTGTTTCATGGTTTTGACTATTTAAAAGAAAAATATCTCACATGTTTCATGTCCTTTTGGTAAAATGAATTCCTCTCGAGGACAGTCAAGTCAAGTGAAACCAACCAAAGTGGAACAAGTTTGGCTACTTGAACCAGAGCAAACCGGTTCATTTCCACCTGGTTCAGGTTTTTCAAGTAAAAAGACGAGGTGCACGGAGGTTACAAGGGTTCAAAACTTTATTTCTTTTACCATGTCCAAGTCGTGCTGAGAAACAATTTAAGATCAGATGGAAAATAAAGTGATTCCTTTTTTTTTTTTTTAATGAAAAATATTAGTGTAGAAAAAGAAGTGTTGATGCAACAGGCAGGTATTTAAACTTAATGTATCCGAGCATACGGCAGTAACATCCGGAGGTATTCCACTGTTTTCTAGAAATGTTTGAATGTGTGCAAGTTTTAGTTCACGTCGAAATCTTGAATCTGCTGACGAGTACGTCTTGAAACGCAGAGGCCAAAATGATAAAAGTAGTATTCCTCAGATCCTGATAACTGCACACAGATAAACACCCAATCACAGGCTTTACCATTATACCAACATGCAATGTGCTGTTATCATGCACTGTCACTGCATGTTAGAAGTTATACTTGTCAACAGTATGGCACCTCAAATATACATTTCATACATTAATTAATTATCATTCAGCCCAGAAGCAGGTTGTCTAAAACCCAAGTGTGAAATGTCAAAGAAACAAACAAAGACAGTATTTAAGTAATGTTTGGTTCACAATAGCAGTCAGCTGAAATATATTTACACAACTTAATATTTCATAACACGTTAAATATTTAAAAACTGGATGTACAGTATATTCACAGTGATATTTAGATCAGTGATATTTACCAGAAGTCTTGCACCATCATTTGCTCTTACAATACGTCTCTGTGACGTCAGATGTACATTTGTTACATGTACGTGCACTCGGTTGCAAGTAAGAAGACATTAGAACCAGGATATGCCGTTGAAAGCTCCAGGAAAAGCTAGTAAGTGGTTCTTGAGTTTAAATGATTAAATGAACATTATTCCTTTCATGATGGTTGAATTATTGGACTGCATTAGCTTCAGCTAGGTGTTCCTAATAAACTAGCAACCAAGTGCGTCTGTATGCGTCTTTATATCAGTGTTACCAAGTGCTACTCTGTACTCAAATACATGTCTTAAGACTACAGTAGAAACTTCTAATTATAGGACTTGAGGAAAAGCGAATACATGGTTTATAAATGTTAAGCTTGACTAGAAAAATATGTCTCAGTTCCATCGTTTATAGTGTGAAATGTGTGTTAAGCTTCTGCTTGTACTATAACTTCCTGTGGATACATCCTGAAGGGAGTAGGAATCATCGTGCATCACAGCAGATTAGGGAGTGCTCAGATATCTGGCTGAGAGAGAAACAGAGTATATATTGTCCTTACATGGAGGACTTTGAATGAGGCTGTTAGTCATACATCAGTCATCTTGAAGCTGAGACAACAGAATGGAGGCCAGAGTTTGTAGGAGGAGGGTGATGACGAGCAGTGACGCGGATGTCTCTTTGCTGCCACCTAATGTACAGTCCTCTCCTTCTGCCTTTGGTAGTCTGATAGAATAACACACAGAGAACACGGTTACAACACTGAAAGGTCTGTCACTATAGGATTCTAAGACAGGCAGTGAGATCAGCCAGCTCGTTATCTTAGCTGCAGTCTGCAGGCACCTGCTGACAAGCGTCAAGTTGTTGAGCTTCAGTCCCTCAGAAAGAAATACATCCTCTATGAAAGCTTTTCTCACACATGAACGCTCGTACTGCCTTCATCTTAAGGCATGTAACATACTGTAGTATTTGTTATATTACCGGGGTGATACAAGCAATCCATGTTTCAAATTTAAAATCGGCTCAGAGGGAGTTAAGTTCTTATCTTAATATTAACATTAGACAACTGTTTTAACTACTTGTGTTTTCTGACGCTGTAAAAAGGCGTGTTCGCATCAACAATGTTTATATTACATGTATAAGTAATCAATTACTGTACATTAATTCATCTTATTTATGGTCACAAAATACTAATTGGGCCATTAAAGACAAACTAAGTCAATCAAATCTCTCAATACTGAAGTACTAAGATCAAATTGCGTTCACAGACATTGGATAGAAGACGGGAAAACGATGAAGAGCAGTGTGCGGGAACTTCTCTTCTCAAGACTCAAGTGATACTTTCCAAAGCACCTGCATCTGAGATGATGTGCGAATATCTCCTTTAAACATAACTTCAAAATGACAAAACCACGACATGAATGGGCATTTCCAGAAAAGTTATAGAACAAATGTGCAGTGCGGACTCCATTTACACGACTTTTTGTGGCGTCAGACTTACTGTAAGGAAAGAAGCGAACCCTCATCAGAATCTCTCGCGCAGTCTTCAGAATCTCCACAGCCTTAAGAGGAAGAACAAATAAACTTACTGCAATATAATAAAAAGGCTAGCAGCTATAAAAACAGTTGGGGCCAAATATTGAGAGCAATGCAACACTGGGCCCAACTTATTGAGGCATTTTAATATTTACACATCAATGGGAATTAAAATATGTAAGTGGCACATTCGGTCTTTGAACATATACCGACTACAGTTAAGATGTAGTAGATACTGAATAATAATATGTGGCTCTAAGCTTGAAAGTAGTGCTCCGACTCACCCTCGAGTGCTCAATGTCTTGGAAATCAACCTCATTCACAGAAAGAACCTGGTCTCCCTCTTGCAGCCCTGCTCTGTGGGCATCTGAGTCTGGCACCACCTGCCAACACAAATACAGAAGTTTGCCTTTCATAGCTAAAAGCAAACTCAAGGTGCTACAGAATACAAAGTAAGTCAGCGGCACAACAAGTGCCAGTAAACACACACACACACACACACACACACACACACCTTGGATATGAAGATCCCCAACTGTGAAGCCTTGCCACCACGGATGTTGAAGCCCAGCTGTGCTCCTGGAGGTTTCTTCAGTACAATGGTACGAGGCAGGAACTGGGTGAGCTCATTGTTGTAGTCGGGGTGATTAATCCGCTAAAAATGTACAAAGAAAAGCTGACAATGTATGACCAGAATGGTGGCATGATATCCATGATAACCCCGTGAGCTTGACTCTAATAAGAGTTAACAACCTGCGTAAAATGTTGCGACAGGACATCACATACCAGAGGATAAGGAACATCATGAGCTTCACACGTTTTGCATCTTTGTAACTGGTTGAATCAGCAGAAAGGTCCTGTAGAAGCCGTTTTGCATTATTGTTGGCATTTATTATTATTTGGTTTAAGCCCTGCAATATTATTTTGGACACTTGGTGGCGGTGATTAAATGCACTGGGCTGTCAGTGTATAAGGGGGCGCAGGTGATAGGACACAGGTAGAGACAGCAAACAGTTCACACCAGTGAGCGACCCGAAAGAGCCAGAGAGCGACCCGAACAAGCTACTCAACCGAACCAGTGAGCAACCCGAATGCATCAGCGATACAGCAGCGACCGACTACAACCAAAAACCATCCATATCAACAACTAGGCTACAGCACTGGGAAACCCGGTCCACTTATTTGCTTTTTTCAGAGCTATCACATTTTCACCTTTGGTGTTGGATGTGAACGCCTCGTCGATCTTTCTTTGGCCGTCCACTGACTCCTGGTCAAAGTCCAGAGACAAAGACACATGGGCCGTTCACATCCAACACCAGAGGCTGATGATCTCTCCCCCCCCCACAGATACAAACACATGTTATAAAGTTTCATATTTAGGTCCTGTGATGACACCTGTGCAATCTCCATGAAACTGGGAACACTTCATCCCCTGACAAAGACCTGAAGATGCAGTTGATATCTTCAGAAAAAGCTAGTAAACCTCTGTAGACCTTGAGTTCACTTCTTCCCTGTCAAAGCTTTACAATGGATTTAAGCAGAAAGTCTGGTTCTTTTAATATGTGGCATACCTCCTGCGGGGCGATCCATGCGGGTGGGTTCTCATAAGAAGGCAGGAATACCACTGGGAGCTGGTAATCATCGTAAGGTATTTTCTGATCCATTCTTTATGAAAGCACCTATAAAGAAAGAAAAGTGCACCGTTATGAAAAGCTGTTCTTTAAGATTAAGTGTACTGCTTGACATATAAAACAAACAAACAGGCAATGGCTCTATATTACGGTTGTTCTTGTTTCTTGAACACATCGGTCCATTCAGAAGTTACACTTTTAAAATAGCGTACGCACAGGCCTAAACTGAAAGTCGGTGGCCAATATAACACATTAGAGCAAATAGATCTAACATACAGCAAAAGCAAATATTTCCAACAAAATGAATATATCTTTCAATCAATCAATACACAGCTATTATTATATGAACCGATTAAACCTTGTGTGATGCCAGTTGTTGATACATTACATAGTATGTGACTAGTATGTGGTTTTACTAGAGAAAACACAACCTGCCACACACCTTGAAATACTGCAATAAAAGACATTTTCTAATAAAGTCTTCTTTATTCTTCTTCTTTAGACTAATTTGCACAGCTTTGGTATTGCACCAACAACCGAAAGAGATGGCATCTTTTATAGATGGATGAGGAATGATTACCGATTGAAGAGTTGTGCAAAGGAGTTTCACACAGGTGCATTACAGATTCAAAATGATGCAAATCATTTCTACCAGCTGTGAAAACATGTTTTACTCGCGTGGGCGGAGTTAACATTTGTCTTTTCACAGCCATAGTTTGACCAACGTTGCTCTCTCTGGTCTTTCTGTGACATCTGTCTTAAGAAAAAAGATGAAGTGGATACCAGTTTAATAAAGTGTGTGTCAACAAATACTGTATTACAAATTATGTTAACAGCATAAAAACGAGCAAAGAGACCAAAACACACGACTAGTTACGAAGTGCTACTAAAAAAAAGCAGTTTCCAAACAGTACAACTGCTGACATAATACAAATCCTAAATGAATGTGAATATACTAATGTTCATTTGGATCAGAGAATGGTAATATAATGATCTTTAGACAACAGTGGATCATTTCTCACAGACGAGATAGCCACAGTTAGCTTATGAGCTAACTGTGAAACGAGCCTGCTTTGCTCTCATCGTCACACATAATGTTGAACTAACATTCACCGTTATCATCGTTTGAACTATAACGATGAATATAGTGCGTAACTTCTGGATGAAAAACGCAAAATGACAGCCATAAAATAACAAATTATCTCACCTGCCAGTCTGAAGGCTAGCAACAAGCACCTTTCTCTTGAAGGACGCTGCGCACTACCGCCACCTGCTGGCGCGGAGGAGTCACGTCAACATGCAGTCCAACAATTACACTGTCGTGACAGATCAGGGGTGGAAGTAAAAGTAGCACTAAAATATACTTAAAGTACAAAAAGTACTCATTGAGAATACCACATACTGGAATACATAATATTAGATTATAATTATTTATGCATACATTTTTACATCACTTTAAGGTTGTAGCCGGTCATGAAGGGTCATTTTAATGACTTTATACATAACTAAGGGGGTAATAACTGGCAATTAAGTCAGATCTAATCTGAATTTATAATAATAGAATATAATGAATGTGTTGATTATAATTTATATCATGAATCTGCAAAATAATTAAAGTGTAATTCATTAATAATGGTTAATTCTGTATTCCAGAAAGCACAATATTTCCCTCTGAAATATTGTGGAGTAGAAGTAAAAAGTAGCAGCAAATGGAAATACTAAAGAAAGGTTTTATGACAGTTAAATTTAAACTCTAGTATCCTAGTATGAGGAGCATGTCTCTGCAAGTTTTTAGACTGCAGTAAATTAAAGGAAACTCACTGCTGACTGACAGATGCATACCTAACACAAAACAAATCTAAAACATTATGTAAAGCCATAATGTAAATATTGCATTTGCTATAAATGATAACATTAATTCTCTAAAACCACTATAAAGTGCTACTATAATTTTATGTGATCAAATAAATACACAGATTTTCTACTAAACAAACAAAAGTAGCAGTTCCTAAAGAAAACTATAATACAAGTAAAGGTGCTAATTATGCAAAATGGAACTGTTCAGAATAATTTATATTATACTGTCCATCACGTTAATGTTGCATCTGTTAAACATAGAGCTAATTTCAATATAACAATACATAATAATGTATTTTTTGATTATATTTTGTATTATTAAAACAATTAAATCAGAATCTAGTATGTGGGGCTATTTACAACAAGGCTTATTGGATATTCGATAAGAAGTGGGTCATTTTAGCCAAATTTAGGATTAATACATTTTGGTCATTTTTATGGGCTTTGTTAAAAGTGTCTTTCGTCACTTACTTTCGTCCTGAGAGACAAAAGTATTTTCTTGTTCTAGAATAAACTGTATGTTGTAGTGCCTACCTGATTTCAACTGTTTGGATCCTCCCTCTCTAGTAGAGCTACCCCCTTTTATCCCTGCACCCATTCATGTGGGACCATTCACATTCAGTACACAGACTCACAAAGTGGAAAGGATGCAGGCGAAGTAAAGTGGAGAGCAGTCAGAGCGGTTTTCCCACGGAGTGAGTACAGAGGAATTTAACAACACAGTGTGATATATACGGTGAGTCTCTTTTGGTTTGTTAGATTCTGCAGACGGATAGATAGATATATAGATACATAGATACATAGATAGATATATAGATAGATAGATAGATACATAGATACATAGATAGATATATAGATAGATAGATAGATAGATACATAGATACATAGATAGATATATAGATAGATAGATAGATACATAGATACATAGATAGATATATAGATAGATAGATAGATACATACATACATAGATACATAGATACAAAGATACATAGATACATAGATACATAGATGTATAGATACATAGATGTATAGATGCATAGATGTATAGATACATAGATGTATAGATACATAGATGTATAGATACATAGATAAATGAACATTTCTTAAATTCTCTTCATTCTTCGGGATTTGTGCCCTTGAAGCAAAGGATTAAAAGATTAATGGAGAAAAAAACATTGTTATATTTTCCGCTTGGACAATTTGGATTAAAGCTGACAGGTTGAAGCTAAATGTTCTTGTTTCTTTCTGGTCAGATGGATGAATGGTTTCAATCTCTTCACATCATAATTGATGCATGTTTATAATATAATATACTTAAGTTATACTTAATCTACTTTTTTATTCAATTGCTAAAGATCGCAACTCTGCATGCACTCTTTGCTGCATTTGGACTTAATAAACACAGCAAAGGGAAATCGCAAGGAAGACAAAGAAGAAGAAGAACACCCAACTAAAAAGAAAGAAAAAGCTATGTGTGGAACGATGTGTGAAGACTATATGAAATGATACAACTCTGAGCCGGTTAAAAGCACATAATACACACAATGTGGGTATGTTAAAGGATGTAGATAGCTGAGATGATTTTAGTTACTACTATCAGTTACTGTCATTTCAATTCACTGTCAGTGACAGTTGACCCGGTCAGTTCTTATGGTTTTTCGTGTGTAATAGATTAAAAACCGAAGAGAGGAGTTGAATTGTAAAGTTGAAACTAAAACTGGAGAAACTATTCCTGTTAATAGGGAAAGTCACAATTCTCGTTCCAAGAGGAAATTGAGCTTCTTGAACTGCAGGATGGTATGTGCATCAGGGAGAGTAAGCGTGCAGTATGATGGGTTTGTTCTCTCCTGTGGTTTATAAACATAAATCTTGTAAGAACATTTGATTAGATATTTTATCTTTCATCAGTTTGTATTGCAATGATGCACACACGCTACATTTTTGTGCCTTATTACAGCTTTACATTGCTAACCAGTGTAAAGTGGCAGAGTAGATTGGGCAAGGTGTGTCTCTGTGTTATCTGTTAATCTGCTGAACAATGCAGGTGCAACCGTACGCGGTGCCTTTATTTGTCTTAGAGTTATCCCTACTATTCAGTTATATCCTTATACTTTGAGGTGTATTCATGTGCGCTTAAGTTGGAAAATCAGAGTGACAATTAACATATCATTAAACAAATGTCATCCAGCTAGTGTGATTGACAGTGATATGAAAAGGATACTGTTGAAAGGCACTCAACTGTGAGGAAGTATCTTTATTGTTCTAAGTGGGACATGTCTATTTCACTTTCTGTTGCCATCTTGTCACCGAGTCACAGTGTGCTTACTCTCTCCTCTAAATATTCAGCTCAGGTTCAAAACTTCCTTGTAAATGTCTGCGCTATGAAACAAGGTGTTTTATGTTTCATGTCTCACCTATGGACCTGTCCAAACATGTGTTGCATTAGATGATGATCTCCTAATTCTTTTTCAGAAACAAATTACTTCATTTTAGGAGGTCAATTTAATTCTATACTCATCTTAACTTGACCCACTTGATTTATATATGCCCTAACCTTTAACTTGCTTAATACCCTGAAGGCTTAGACTGTGAGACAAAAATATCTGACAAACCCCAAACTAAAATCAAGTCTAGCAAGAAACATTCAGTTGTATCACGCCCTTTCACATTGGAAACCTTTATTGCTCAACATGCCTCTATGGTTTGTGACAAACAATGTGTATACTTTCCCACGTCCCTTCTGCAATAGGGGAACGAAACCTGGCATAACTGTAAAAATATATGCCCCAACATGTTCAGTAACATCTTGCTGTGCCCTGGTTTCAGGCTACTGCGAGGAAATTCCTCACAATCCATCCCTATAAACCCTTTAAACTTCATTATCTATGTCCAACAGTGACACTTGTCAGTAAGTAAACTGTGTGTTCTTTGCTTGCACAGTTTATGTCCTCCACCCCCTCTCTGTGCATGGATGTGCCTGTCACTGTTGCTGTTTGTGCTGCAAAGCCTCCAATAGTGTGACTTCACTCTCAGGCCATTCTGTGCACTACTCTCAATACCCCATGGTGTTGGCTATTGTAGTGGCTGCCAGTGGCGATACCCCATTTTGCACACAGGCTCTATTGAGAGGGGTTATTGAGCAGGGGTTGCCTTAATACCCCCTCCCTCATTTGCTTTCTGTCACAGTCGTCTTTTTCTCCCTCCTATACACTTCCTATGTTTAGGGTGAACGAGTATCCAGAGAAAACATTATCTGGGCATCCTCAATCCTTCTTCAGGCTGCATGTATCAGGTGTCCACAGTGAACAGGATCTGCACTGTGAATGAGGAGGAGAAGTGATGCCTCAAGACAATAGCTGTTGCAGAGTTGCATATAGCTGCCATAGGAAGCGCTCAAGTAAAGTGAAAAAAGTGAGTATTTTTAGCCATATTTGTGTTTATTTAAGTTTTCAAATATAAATACCTTCTTATACGATCATGAGGGACGTTTTAGATGTTTTAATTTCCCTTCAGCAGTGCTCGATACTGTAGTGTGTGATGTTTATGAAATTATTGTTCTTAATTACTTAATCTGTTTCCTTCTTCAGCTTGCTTGCACTTGCACTGGGCATAACCTTTACAAATCCCTGTAATGAGGGATCAACATTCCACCGGTCTGAATTCAGAAATGCAAAATATTCCAGTTTTGCTGTACGAATCCCCTGTTTGGAATGCATTTTAAATGAATGTGGATACCTTTGTATACATTAAGCTATACACATGTTCTTAGCAAAGAAAAACGTTGTAATCATGGTGATGAAATGTGTGTGCCATGAACAATAAGTGAACTCACAGGCCCTAACAGGCTTGTTTATCTGGAACAGGATTATAAATGGGGAGGAGGATGGTGGCGACCTTTTTTTTGTACAAGAATGAGAGGGTGGAGTTGAAAGTGTGGTGAGGTGAGAGACCTTGAAGGGCCTGTTTGTGGTAAACTGCCACAACACAGTGCAGGGCACGAAACCAATCATGTAAACACACACACACACTTTCACCTACGCACACACAGCTTGGAAAAGATCTTATCATTTCTTTGAACCCTCGTGACTCAAAAACTTTGAAGTGTGAAAATGAATAATTTTTCACGTTTCTTTTCATGTTAGTGTGCATGCTGTTGGCTCTCATTTGTCACTCTGGTCTCCCTGCTCTCCCTATGCTGGATGTACATCTGTCTGGTTATGTTTAATGACCGAGACGATGTCAACTGGTGAGTGATCACAAACATACAGACAAATGGCCCACATTGAATCTAGCACAAAAGCCCAGAGTCCTCTCTTTTCTTTGCTTTCCTTTTTCTTCTCTGTCTTTTATCGGTGACCTTTATTCTGCTAACACCGTGCTGCCCTCTTTTGTTCCATTATCAGGAGGGGCTTCGAAGTACTGAAGCGATGGGTGAACTGGTTCATGGCGATGGTCATCATTTCTGCAGTGTTAACCGTCTACTGCGTTCTGCTGCTGGTGAGACGACAGTGATGTTGAAATGTTGTGGTGATGGTGCAGTGATAATACACGGGGGTGGTTAAATACGGGAGTGAAACATAAAATAGCTATTGTTAAGCCTTGACCCATATCAGCAGATATTTTTGATATTGTTCAAAAAGATATTTGTTTCATTCTTCGACCATAGAGTAAAAAGCCATAGCAATGATTTATTAGGAGTAACCCCTTGAGATGTACCATCTTGTTTTCAAGGGGCTCCTCAAGGACAGTAAAACGATATACACACAGTTAGACACAACATTTAACAAGAAGATATTTAGACAATACGACAAACATCAAATAATAAGGGAAAATAATCTATCTTTCATAGATTATAGAAAAGTATTAAAGTAATAAAAACATAGTTATAGAGATGATATTATGGACATGTACAACTGATCCTATAGTATGAAGACGGGGCAAGTGGAACGTTGATGTGGACTAAATATTTACAGCTTGATTATTCAAAATCAGGAGGCGCTTTAAACATAAAGGCTCTCATAGACTTAGAAAAAAGAGCTGTGTAAGGTGTCTAAATTGATAATTAGAGGAAAAAAGTACCATACAATATTTTTAAATAATGATTGTAATTGAAATGTATATATTTAAATATAAAATGCAACCAATGTGGCTGCCGTCTTATGATGGGAGAGGGCAAATTAAGAATTCTATATATTGTACAATGACTTGAAAGTTGCAGTTTCATAATTTAACACGATTCATTACAGCTCTTTGCACTCTTCCAAGTTGCCTTGAGAGAACCACTCAACTTACACTGGCTACACAAGGTATCGTAAACACATAACTCTCTTTTCCAAATATGCATTATCTATTGAGGTTGTTCAGATTGTTTAATGTCATTTCTATTTTCAGATCTTTCTATTTTTTGGTGTGATATTCATCACGTTTGGAGTCACAGGAATCAGTCTCAAGTGGCCACAAGAATGGTTAACTGTTCCTGTTTCACTCCAGGTACAGTGACGCTCTCATGTCAAGGACTGAAGTGTGTGAGGGAATGATTTAATGTCTGTGGTTGTTTTTTTTTCTTGGTTCTCTGTGTACAACATGTGTTTTTGATGTTCATGTCGGCCTCTCGGCAGGCCACAGCTCCTTTCTTGCAGTTTGGTGCTGTTGGGGCGTTGACGCTGCTGAGTTTGTTCGTCTTCCAGGGCTTTCACACGGCCAAAGGAAAATGTATGTCTCAGACGTCATTTAAAAGCACACAATGGCACTGCGTAGAGACACACATATCATCACTGTACATACATACATTGAAAGAGTCACTTTTGAGATAGTACTATAGGTTGAAGGAAACAGTGAATATATTAAGTCAAGAAAAAAGGGCCCAGATAAACATATTGATAACATTTGAAATTGAAATGATATCACAACCCTAAATTATAGCACACTCAAGTTTGTGTCCCCAAATCTTAACCACCTCATTTTCATGAAACTCAGCAAATGAAACACATTTGTATTTTAACAAATGGCTGTCGCTTTACTAAGTTCTAAATATTCATGTGTCAATACCTGCAAAGACTTGAAAAGCACTGATGATATTCAGGATACTCCCACAGTACAAACAATGCTCGTTATTTACTCACAACTCCAAAGGGACTTTTGTTCAGACTCAGTCTAAAGAGCTAAAAATGAATATCTTATTGTTTTACTTTTGTTCTCACCAGGGTCCAAGTTCCTGATTGCTGTGGTATTTGTAGTGCTGTCAGCAGCCATCTTCCTGTGTCCCCTGATCATCGAGTCTCCTTGTCTCATAGAGTGGACCGACTTACCTGAAAAACCAAAGCTTATTGGTCACCGCGGCGCACCTATGGTGAGCATCCTGTTTTACTTGACAACACCCTGAAGGTACACATGGTCCACCTCGCATTGTGTTGCAATTCTTTTCAACTTCTTTTTCAACTTTAAATGTATTGTTCTTGAGGGGAAATGTGTCTGCCAGGTAAAACATAGAACACACACAGACTTAGGTACATACAACACAATAAAATACATAAAACATGAATACTTCAATTCACCATTTGATGACCTGAGAAATAAAATAGTTATTCACCCTGTTTGACCTGGCCTTTGGTCTTCTAAATCTCTCCATACACTGTCAAATATGTTTAGCCTTTGAGATGGCAGCTGTGATGAAGGCTTGTACTGTATGCAGTCAGAGGAGGGGAGTTTAATGATCATTTAAAAGGTATAGTTTGACATTTTGAGAAATATTCACTTTCTTGCTTACAATTAAAATATCAATCGTACTTTGACAGGAAGTCCCCGCTCCCAGACAAGAATCACTTCCATTACACAACCCCCACACAATTACAATTTGCCATTTTTACACTTCTGTTTTTGAACAGATTAAACAATATAACATGTTTATTAGTAAGATATTAGCGGTGCTGGTACTTTTAACCTTTATACAGAACCAGACTAGCTGCTTTCCCCTGCTTTCACTCTTTATGCTAAGCTAAGCTAGCCGTCTCCCTGCTGTAGCTTCACATTTCATGGACAGATATGCTAATCTATTGCTATTTCTTTCATTTTTAAGTCACCCCAAACCTTTATACTGTGCTGCTCTATCCATGTTAGTTTTCTGTGCTCCTGGCTCCTGTTTTTGACATCAGCACATGAGTGTGTCTCACCCATCTGTCTGTCTGTGTCCAGCTGGCCCCAGAGAACACCATGATGTCGTTCGAAAGGAGCATCACGTGCGGTGTGATAGCCTTTGAGACAGACGTACAGCTCAGGTACGGTGCATTTTAGTGATAACAGAGCTTTCTACAGATCCATAACACAACTTAACGTTTGTTTAGCCCCATTAATTAATGTTGCTATACTTATCAAGCTTTCCTTTCTCACAACCTCTGGGTCTGAAAAGTGAAGCCCATGTGTTTACCTTGTTATTGACAGGTTATATGGCGTTGTCCATGTTCTCGTCTTACAACTTCACCCTTGTTTTCTATTCATGAAAGTTAATTGCAATGTTTTAGTTGCCCAGAAATGTCTTGTCCACAAAGGTCAATAAGGGTCATGAATTACTAAAGATTGTTTTGAACAGATGTTTATTTTTTCTTCTTTTTTTCACTGTTTTTCTAACCCAGTAAAGAAAGAATTCCCTTCTTGATGCATGACCAAAAGAAAGGGTTCCTGAAGAGAACAACAAATGTTAAAGATAAATTCCCAGACGAAGACTTCAGCCACAGCGCCAACCTGACCTGGGAGGAATTACAGCGTCTGAATGCAGGTGAATCGTTCCTGAAGGTGGGACCTTGCTTTGACACGTGATTGTCCACACACTCACAAAGATTGATGTGTCATCATGCAACAGTTATAGGACGTATTATTTGACTTTCCAGACAGATCCTTTCCGTTCAGTGTCCCAGCTCTCAGAAGAGGAGAAGGAAACAGCCAGGAATCAGACCATACCCTCCTTAGATCAGCTGCTCGTCCTCGCTAAGCAGCACAACATCTCAGTGATATTTGACCTTTATAGTCCCAACCAGGAAAATGACACAGTGGACATAGTTAACACCATCTTGAGTTCTGGAATTGACCAAAGCCTGGTAAGTCTAAGTCTAATGCCTCTGGTGGAATTTGAGATATTAAATGATATGGCATATTTTGTTAAATTGTTGTATATTCTTTTTTAAAGATCCTATGGCTTCCTCCAGCAGGAAGAGAATATGTAAATACGACTGCGCCAGGCTTCATCCAGGTCTATAACAACAAAAGTGAATTGCTCAACAAAGGGGGGAACCACCTAAATGTGAAATATAGCAATTTACGTACGAAAGAAATCAGGTAAAGAAATAAATATGAAACAAAATGCACCTATATTATGTATGTGGTAGTACCAGGAGGCATGCACAGTATTGTGTTAATTAAAAGTGTGTGTGTGTGTGTGTGTGTGTAGCCTGCTGAGACACAGTGCTGGCGCTGAATATAGAGGCAAGATTCCCCTCCAGGGAATGGGATTCAAATGATGTCCCAACCCAGGAGTGTTGTTCCTGGCAGAGGAAACAAACCTTTAAAAATACTAAAGAATAAAAAGTGCTGCAATTAACTCAATGTACATGGACTGTTGTCCTAGCTTTATGACAACAGCTTTACATAAAAGAATCACTAGGCAGCACAGGTTAGAACATAAACATAACATATGTAATCTTTATATATATTGTAATATACTGTCCTGCTTTCCATAGATTCCTGTCTTCCAAAATACTGCTCTCTTCATTCACCTACATCGTCCGCTATATGAAGTTCTACATTTCAAACACTTTGTTTGTATTTGACAGGGAGTTTCGGAGCAGCAACATTTCGGTGAACCTGTGGGTGGTAAATGAGCGTTGGCTGTTCTCTCTGCTGTGGTGTGCGGGGGCCAGCTCTGTAACCACCAACTCCTGCCACCTCCTAAAAGACCTGGAGGAGCCTGACTGGGTCATGGTGAGTAGGCCTAATACATACAGCTGCACGTACAGTAGCACATGTTTTACTTCCCTTTCGGTTCATTTCACTATCCAGCGTTAAACACCATCAGTTGAAGATCTTGTTTTGGAGCCGACGGGTTTGTACGAATAAAATGTGTAACGTGCCTTGACACTAAGGGCATGTTTGTGTGTTTCAGGCGCCTCGTAAATACACAATAATATGGATTACAGTGGACATTGTATCTATTATGATAATGACTGGACTCTACATCTTCTATCGGTGAGCAGAGCAGATGTCATTCACATTTTGTGGGTCTGTTGTATGAAAATGTTTATGAAAGTGAATAGATTGACTCATCTATCTCACTGTTTCTGTCAGGAAAACACACTGTTTCAGTCACAGAAAAGGTACTATACATTTAGATTTGAATATCTGAACATTAAGGCTGTAACTAATGATTGTTCAATCTACTGATTATCATCACAATTAATCCATAACTCAATATTTCTTCAAATATCTTCAAATTTGCAGTCAGAAACCACACAAAACTGAAAATCTGGAACAAGGGAATGTTTTCGCCTTTTTGTTTAAAAACTGACTTACGTGATTTATGGATTATTATTAATATTTGATTATTCTCTGGTGATGGACATAACCTATTAACCAACTTATTGATTCAGCTCTAGCTTACACATGTTGATAATAATGATACTAAAAAAGACTAGCTGACAGTATTTACATTATTAACATTTGAGTATCTTCAAATACAATCAAACTCAAATCCATGTTACTAAAAACCTTTTACCTATTTAACCTATTATTTGGTTTTGGTGTAAAGTTAATAACTGTATAATGTAACTACAATGATTACAGGATTGCTGGTAATAAAAAAAATGTGAGCCTGTGCTCTTTATTTACAAAATAACATTTTAGAGAATGTTATACTGCAAGGTAATGGACAAGGGTTTTATATTTATAACTGTTAATAAAATATTTACTAAAGCTTTATTGATCAGTTAGGCTATCAATAACACATTTTGGATTGGCAGGTTGTACATTTTTTCTTTTTTTTTAAACTTGGAACCACTTATTATTAACATTATAACATCATCATTAACTAATAGAAAGTACCAGCTAAAGAATGTTCTCACAACCTGGTTACCTAAATACTGTTCTTATTCATAGTTTACAACTGATCTTTAAATGATTTGAAAATGATTTAATAACCATATACAAAACAAATAACTACATTTTATAAACCCTTTATAAATAGTACTATAATACTGAAATGGATGTGTTTCATTTGTTTTCTCTATGACTCTACACAGGAAAAGAAAAGAAAAGAGAGATTACTTCAGCCTGGAACGAGAAAGAACTATCTCCCTTCTTAGCCACTAGGTAGATCCCCGACCTCAGCAGGAGACCGCCCCAGGAATTGAAATACATACTTGTCTGCACCGCCAAAATGGTTTGGACCTAAATCAGAAAGGAAGCTAGTTAGTGTGACTAAAGCCAGCCATGAAAATAAGAATGTTGTTTTTTTTAGAAGTTATAAGATGTTATTAACCAAATATAGGCACTGTGCCACTGGGCGGCTGTTTAATTAGTTTGTTTCTGTATAAGCCTAACTGGTTAACTGGGTTTTGATTATTCTTCTGTTGCTAATGAAAATATAAAGCTTTTCTCGGATTGTAACATTGCAATGTGCACTGTGGGTCTGCACTGGATTTCCTCTTGGCACTTTATGTCAATATGCATTTTCTGTTGTTGGCGTTCCGATTTGTTACAAATCATTTTTTCATGGTTTCACAACTGCAGGAAATGTATCTACTATAACCTGAGCAAAAAACACTACAAGTGTTTTCTACTCTGTATTAAATCCTCAACTACATGAATATATATATTTTTTCTTTCAGACACCAACATCATTTTTATATAAAAACAAGCGACTTTTGGTATACATTAAAAAAGCTGCACCAGAACAAATGGTTCCTTGTTTCTTTATCTAATAATTCAGTTTTTTTTAACCATATTGTATGCACCCCGGTCTTTGTTTTCTGGTTTCCTCTGTTGCTGTTGTTTGTAAAAACAATGGGTGTCAGATTTCGTGCACTCTGCCTTTGCATAAGAAATCAATTTGAATGAATGAATAGTATTACTTATATACAGTCAGCTGATAATAGTTTTACTTGCGTACATATTGAAAGCAGGGCTTTTATCTGTTTTTGTTACATTGTGACATTGTGAAGGATTTGAATAGGCTTACTTTTTCCACCACTAAGATGATAAATAGTATTAAAAAGAACAACTTTCTGTTGAGGGAGCGACATGATGACATTAAAAAAACAGAGAAATCTAAATCGATGCAGCAGAATCAGAGATATCGTCTTTTATATTACACATATTAATTTTCCTTATCAAAACTTGGCGCCTACATTACCCATGATGCAACTCGACAGTTGGGTCGGAGAGTCGTTTGGGTTATGCTAGTAGGGATTAATGTAACCTCGAGCTGCTAGCCTCCAACAGAGATGATGAGCGTGCTACAGGGGTCTGGTAAGGTCACTTCTTTCTAACTCCACACCACCAGAGTTTTTTCCTCCAAATGTTCAAACTTGTAGTCTTCAACCCCAATCAACGCTGACCTTATTGTAGTCATTGTTCAGACTTCGCATAGCTCCGTCTTGAGCAACAAAAGGCTTTATACAACTTTCTTTCACATTATTCAGGAAGCTAGTTCTCTTTAAAGCTGTGATTTCCTAGCACCACTTTAACGCACCACTAGATGGCAGACAATGCAAACATTTGGAAAAGAGACGATTTGAGGCTGATGAGAGATGGAAAAATGTAACCCCAAGACAAGATGTTTCACTAACTGACTGATCACATATGATGTAATGCAATATATCATATAAGCGAACTGTGTGCGTAGTTTAAATATATTACTATTTATATGACATTGTCCCAACGAGGCTGGTAGCCACAGGGCCATTTTCCATGAAGGCGAGGCATTTGTGAGGGGAGGAGGAACATGTCACGCTCTCGGGACGTTTTACCCAAAAAACTTGTGGAAAGTTGACATGAAGTAAACAATCCTCATCTTAACCCCTGACTGTGGGTATATCTCTCTGCTGCAACACTTCACACAGACGGGGAGTGACCAGCGACTGGATTTTAAACTCAACATCTCACTTGTTTGTGAAGAAAGAGGCGACAGTTATGGTTCTATAATTATCCGGGACTATTACTGTAATTATTTCCTTCTAAAAATAACCCCCAAACTGTAATTTACATGACTTTCTTTGGAGTTGGCAACACCATGGTGCATAAATATGGTAAGTACCGTTAACGGAACGTAACGTCTCCTTCACGTGCCAAAGATTTGTAGTAAATATATATATTTTTTGTTTTAGGTGCTAGATGCCAGCTCAGTAGTTCATGAAAGTTTCTGCAAGGCTTTTCACTGGTCCACTAGATATAATCCCTTGGGGAAACGAGCATTTTATTACCCCTAGGAATTAAAAAGTTAAAATACCGTAACTACTTCCGGTTCTGAGGTTTTTTTCTCCATCAAAATGTTCAGATCAGGTTGGAAACTGTGAAGTTGTAGATTTACCTCCGTACATGTGCATCATCTCTGTGCTGTGTTCCTCACCACCCACCGGGATCAACAACCAGCTGTACAGTCATGTTGCAAGAGAAGAAATGCCTTTAATGTGCTCTGCAGGGGGATGTAACAAACAGCAGTGCTGCGTTTGCCTTTAAATATAAAATAAATCATTAGTAGTAGTAGTATTATATGATATTTTCTATAAAATCCCATATTTGCACTTAACCGTGTCTGTCATAGTCAAACATTAGGATGTTGCTTAATGTGTAACGGTACTTCATCATCTGTAACTTACCTTTTTTATATTTTTTAGGAGTTATGCATTAGATTATCGTTTAAAATCAGTTATTCTTTATAGGTTTTAGAGCTATGTGGCCGAATTGTCTAATTGTTAAAGCAAAAAATGGCACAAATTCACTTGTTACAACTCCTTAAATGTGATTTTCTCTTTTGTTTATCTTAGTCTTGAAACTGAATATCTTTGTGTTTTGGATTGTTGGCCTGATAAATCAATATATTTAAAGATGGCACCAATTATTTATCAAAAACAAAGATTGATAATATGATAGTTGCAAGTTGCAGCCCCAACAGATTTGAGGAGTTATCCTGTCACATTTCATATTCTATCCCTTTTAAATGCGATAAATATTTTTATGAACCCAAGTTCATAAAAGTATTATTGACCTTGTCACTACTGACTGTCAGCATGTCCAGGTTTTTGGCAGCTGTTGTCCTGAGACCTTTTTTTGTTGTTGTGTGAGGCAGACACCGAGCGAGCAGTGGGGCTGCTCAGACGCTACCAGGCCAACCTGACCAGTCCAGAGGAGCAGACCCTGAAGACCAGCGTGGTCAAAGTCTCCTCCATCTTGGGTAGCCAGCTGTTCCATGCCCTTCTTGGTAAGAAAAACACTGTAAAAGTGCTTGTTTTGAGTTTTCTCAGGGTGGACTTTCTAAATAACCTTTTCTGTTCACACCCCTTTATCTTACAGTAAAGGAGATGGTTTACTACATTGAGTTGTTATTTAGTGTAGCTTATACACTCTGGTGTGTGTTGTCATGTGATTGGCTGCAGGCATGTTGAAAGGGTCAGGTTGTATTAATTTGTATGGGAAGTTAACTGGGTCTCAATGTTTCCCAATTAAGTCTTATGAAAGAGGCTTTTCAGTTTGCCTCACAAAGGTTTTAACATACTCTCATTGTAATGAAAACCCAATAAAGCCAACCACAACACAGTATCTACAGACTGAGTTGTTATACATTCAGACTTGTTCAACTGTGAAAGCACAATTCTTCCCTTCACTTTGACAAAATGGGCTCTTTTGTACCATATACCTCATGAACTTATGTCAACATGTCGTAGATCATTAAAAAAAGTTGATTCACTATTACCAGAAAGCTATAAACCGCTGCCGACTAAACTTATATTACTACTCCAGAAGGCATACTGAAGTGTTGCATAGATTCCACTACACTATTATTAACCAGCTACAATTCTTAACAAGTTTGGTGTTTTTGAAAAGAGCACCGGGAAGCCAATGTGAATCTGAGTTCCCTTTCTGAAGCAGATAAAGCACATTACTTCATTTCAACCAATGGTTGAGTGGTCCTTCTAATTACCCCAGCCATGTTATAATGATGCTTGCCCTTAGGTCTGCTGTTGCTACTGCTGACCCATTGCTGGGGAGCCGAGGGGGGAGGGGATGCTCAGGCAGCAGTTAAAGAAATACAATATGACACTTTTTTTTTTTACCAGTGATGTATCTGAAGCAATAGAGTGCTGCAGGGATGACGTACTTTTGTAGGCCAACCCGGAAGTTAGCGTCATTTTGGAATATTAAGCTCAGGCAAACAAACGTTTCTGATTTCTTACACGTTTCGTTCAGCAGGATAATCTCCACATATTGACATATTGACTTTTAGGATTTTTGAAGTGTGAATGCAATCGCCAGAAGTAAGAAGCTAACGTTAGGCTATAAAAGAACTACACCACGGTCGCATGACTTCATGTCCCCACCACTAAGCTAAAGGCATGATGGCGTTTAGTAGTCTCATTTGGCCACTTGTTTGCAACGGCCGTTTTTAGGAAGCTTCAGAAATTCACGACAGTTTTTGCTTGTTGTCAGCGGTAGGGACTCATTTGTGCTATCCCATCATTCAAAGTCCATATTTCAAGACAAAATATGGCTTAACAGGCTAACAAGTCCCATTTCAAAGGCTTCTTCACATGCAGAAGACATATACGGCCTTCTTTTGGCCAATCAGGAAGACACCAATCCAGTAATCTATTGTTTAGATCTTCCTGATTCCACATGTAAAGTAAAGAAATATCATGAGACCATGTGATACTTGTCTGTAGGTGGTCATCAGCTACTAGTAAATACGTCACATGAAGTCTCTGCAGGGCGTAAATAATTGTCAGATGACATATTTACTGATTAGCAGTTAGCCATCATGTGTTAAAGTTTCATGCACTCATTTGTGTGACTTTGATAGCCAAGAGGGGGTTTATCCACTAATGCTAAATGTAGGCTGCGTCCATTGAAGGAGGCAGGTCCTGGTTTCGGACATACTGTAGCTATTGTGTAGATCAAGAACATCTTGGCAGGATGGATTGTTGTGATCACAGAGTCTTGAATCTGAAGGTCTTCCTCCTCATTGCTGTCCCATGCTGATATCCTTAACCAAGAGCACTTGAAGGCATAATTGGTTTGTTGTTTAAAGTGGTGATGGTTTTCCTTTTATACTAAATGGCATCATAGATAAACCTTTTTATTTATTTATTTCAACACAAATCCCTTTCGCCTCTGGAATTAGGGATTCTGTAGACATGGATGTCCTTGTGAGTGTCCAAGGATGTGTTTAGCCATGCTAGCAGTGTTTGTGGCTCTAGGGATGGCAAGGTTGGTTGCTCCACTACTGTAGTCTGTAGATTTTAATATATATCAACATCTGTTAAATGGAGCCTTGAGCAAGGCGCTGGTTACCTTCTAGCTCCGGGGGGGCTCTGTGTCTCCCTCCTAAAGGGAGCGAAGCCATAAAAAAAGCTCACTCATGTCTTCACAATTTCACCAAGTATTTTTTTTACATTTGCATTAAATAATATTCATGTACGTCTGCAGAATACACACATGGTTTAAAAATGTATCTTTATAATAGCTCGGTGCTTTGCAACACTTTAATATAATAACCGTTGACCTCAGATGTTTTATACCTTGTTATTTATTTAAGTGAGGGAGACTCACTTCCCAAATCAGGATTCCAAACATTCCTCACAAAGAATGTTCAATCAGGGCAGAGCCCGAGGCAGACAGGAAAATAAACTGCTCTTGGCCGTCATGCCAAACCTTTTTCACAACTCTCCTGGCTCTCTGGATGTGCAGAGTGTGAGGGTAGAGGAAGGAGAGGCCTGTGGTCGGTGGGTCTCAGGTGCTCAGGGCTTCGTTCAACATGTGCTTCTCATCAGGGAAAGCAGAGTAGAGGAGCAGCCAGTTCACAGCACTAATAGGAATACAGTGCTGTTTAAACATTACTCATCCTCCTATCCTCTCTTGTTGTGTTTGCCTCCACATGCTCAGTGCCATGTGAACCCGTTCTGCTCGGCCCATTTTGTGTCGCTTTTGTGGCGAGCTTTTTGCTTTTGCTTTGTGCTCAGATGAAAATGAAAATGAAAATAAGGAAGAGCGTTTCAGATTGAAAAGCTGACGTTTTCACAATGAGAAGACAGCGATCTGCTAATATTAAAGTACTGTTAGTTTATATCTTTAAGAGATGTTCTCTAGCGTTGCACTGTGGGAAGTAAAGAGGTGTTTGATGCAGTGTGGGAAGGTTCAGTGCTGGCCACTTGATTGGATGTCTGCATGGTTGCACAGTCACGAACAAAGGTTGCCTTAACTGTGCGTCCACCCTTTTGTTCCAACATACAAACATGCAGAGGGAGGCATGGGGGGGGGGGGGGGGGCTGCAGGGAGTTGGGGCACACATACAGACAGACACGTTGAATTACAGAAGACCCTAAATGCCTAGGGAATATGTTATCGAGGCAGTGACAAGGGGGTGAATTGTTTGCCCTGCCTTGAAATTGTGACCTAGTTTTCTGTGACTGTGTTATTCTAGTGAGCAGTGGCTTGCTCATCATCATGTAAGGAACCAGGGGCACATTCTTTTTTTCCTTTTTTTTGGTATGATTCACCCAAGCAGGCAATACAGAGATGACTTCAGTCCAATTCAATAGGTACATGACAAATAGGAGAGGCCTAACCCACACAAACACACTGATCCGGCATGCAGACTCTTTGTATGACAGGGAGAAGGTGCAGGAAACCCCCTATGACTGTGACAAAAAGGCTTAGAGCTCCGACCAGGCCATCCTAAAATAGTGCCAACATCAAAAAGAGATCTGGGAATAAGTCCTGTGAAAGAGACTTCTGGCTTGGATTATGTATTTTGTTCCATGGCCAGGAATTTCTGTGGTCGGTGAGGGTTGGAACAGTTTAGAGGTTTTTTGGAAAGTCACTCTGTGTACTTTGTATGACTGCGAGTCTTGATCTCAAAACACTTCAGAACCTGATAAAGCACTTTTCTCTGTTTTGTTACCTCTGCCAGGAATAGCTGAAAAAGATCTAATGAGAAGTGTTCGTTGTGTGAAAGTAAACCAGGTGTCTGGGATGCAGCTGCAGAGAAAAACCGCAGATGTAACATTTTCAAGACTTATTTAAAGCTGAATTAATTGGGTTCTTTCATTTGAACTATGGGTCAAATGACTCAATCTATATGAAATGTTTCATTTCTCCTCAGTGTTAAATAGCTTACATAGGTGGTTATCATCTTTAAGCCATTATCATTAACTTCACTGTTGTGGTTGTCAATGCTCTGATAAACCCATCATACCCTTCCAAGAGGTATTATTGTTGCCACCGCTGTCGCAAAGGTGACCATATTGCTTTCGGTTTTCTTTGTAAAAGTAAAAGAGTTGGCACACCTGTACACAACGCACTGCTCTTTGTTTTACGTGGCTTTGTGCCGCACCCGGTGGCTGGCAGAATTGCATAGTGCAAACAAGGCTTATAGGGAACCCATCTAAACGTCGATGGTGTCATCATTCTCTAGCCATTACATTGTCCAATCAACATTTACTTCATAATGAAAAGTTAAAGCACATCTATTGCCACTTTAATAACTCTCTATTTTGGGCTTGTAGAGAGGCAGCATCCTATTATTATTATTATTATTATTATTGTGGCTCAAAATTCAAGTTGTGTAGTAATTTCAAACTTTATACTGCATCTAAACCTTGTTCTAGTGGCATTGTGGGTATTTGCCTGTATGTCTGTGCCTGCAGGTGTGTGTGTGTGAGTGTGTGTGTGTGTGTGCGTGTGCGTGTATAGCTTATAAGACTTTGTGTAAGTGGGACTGCTCTTTAGTCAGCTGGGCAACAAACTCCTCTGCCCACACATGGCTTCACTCCTCCACATTCAGACACAGTGATGAGTCACATGCTCCATTCTTACACTTTTGTTCTCACAGTATTTTGTTGGGACATACTGACTCTTATCTCTCCGTCTTGAGTCTGCTTCAACAAAAGATTCAAATTGTAAATAGAAAAAGACCTGTTTTTAAAGTGTATTTGGTAAATGTAATGTTTCCTTTTGAACTGTGTCTTGTAGGACGTCTTGTCTTGACTTTGGGAAGTTGATGACCTCTCCGGCAAACCTCTTTATGTCAACAGTGCAGTAACTAGGCCTGCGTGTGACATCAGCAAAATTGTCCCAGTGCATTCTCATCAAACGGCTGCCACTCAATAGGTGACCACAGGACATGGGCGTGTAATGAGCCAAGGGGTGATGAGTGGAGATGAAAAGAGAAGGGAGGACAACAGAAGAGTTGTGTCTGAAAAGAAAAGCAAAACTTTTAAAAGCCACGCTCAGATGTCAACGCTAATAATGTTACGCTCATTGCATTTTGTGGGACTTGAGAAAGAGTTAACATGTTAACACACTAAACTAAGACGGTGAGCATGGTAAACATTACACCCGCTAAATAAATATTAGCGTTGTCTTTGTGAGCATGTTAGCATGCTGACGTTAGCATTTAGCTCAAAGCACCGTTGTGCCACAGCCTCACAGAGCTGCTGGCATGCTTTCTTGTCGATATTTGTTTTTAGCTTTCACACCCTTATGTTCACATTATGGCATGTTATTAAATATGCAAAGTCACATTCCTCAACTTAAGTTTGAAGCATCTCTTAATGTGAACGTTGGCGCTTATAAAAAAGCAAATTCCCTTTCAACAGCACTCAAATCAAAGCATGTGACAGGGTATGAATTGCCCGCTACTCAACTAGGGGGCAGTGTCTACATGTATTCAACATGTGTAAGAGCTCATGTACCCTCACCCTAAAATGGAGCTTCAAAAGCAACGAGACTGGAAATGACCTACAGTGTAACTGATCTATGTTGAACTGAAAGAATCCAAAAGTAGAGAAATGATGCATGTTGTTCAGGTAGTAGGGAATAATATAAGGTGGGCCTCTTAGACTGACTGAGTTGATGATTTACTCAGTCAGTACCTGAGTCATATAGTTCAGCAACAAGATGAGAAGAGCACTTGCAAATGTGGAGACATAACTTCCATGTAAACAGACGACTCCCACCCCCATGTTTTCACCCAGTGTACCACGGAGGAAAACGTCTCCCAATGTGTCCGTGAT
Organism: Cottoperca gobio; assembly: GCF_900634415.1. Taxonomy (NCBI): domain Eukaryota; kingdom Metazoa; phylum Chordata; class Actinopteri; order Perciformes; family Bovichtidae; genus Cottoperca; species Cottoperca gobio. The sequence goes on from NC_041364.1 coordinate 9,443,714, forward strand.
TGATCGCTGGATTCTTTTAGTCAACCTTTAGATGGCTGAGAAGTTATGAGCAAGAACTAAAGCTGACAGAGTAAAAAAAAAACAGCATCAACATCTGTTTGTAATGATCCAAGTAAAGTGAAAAGAAGAAGCTCATTATTGTTTTCTCTCTCACAGATATTCAAGAGTGTTACGAGGTGACCTTGCAACTGAACACAGAACAAAGTGTTGTGAAAGAAGACAACAGGCAAGATGCGTGGGAGGTAATTTTCCTTCTTCACATTATAGATTGGAGAGAATATGCTTAATGTTTACGTTGCATCTGGTGTCACACATGCTGCCGGGTGCCGTGCTTTGCCTCCTCGGCTGCGCAGGAAGGTTACTCGGCGGCCGGCACAAGGTGTCGCTCCCTGTGTCCCTCGCACTCCTACATGGAGAAAATGTTATCGTGAGTCACGGCGGCTATGACTTCAACCTGGAGAGTGAGTGTCAGGCGGCGGAAAGAATTAGAGGGAGGGGACACATGGGGTAGTGTGGAGAAGAGGAAATTAGGCAGAGTCAAAAGAGCGCTGATTAGCATTTGCTCATCAGTGGGCTGCTCTCATGAAGTCAGCCAAGTGTTTGCAGTCGCGTGGTTATTTAGAATATTTTTTTAGTGTAGGACACAAAATATAACGACTGAATTGAAGGGAGAAAACCTGCATTTTGTAAAGATTTGAAACCATATTCAAATGTTTACTGAGGAGCGTAGCAAAGTCCACACAGGGGTTAAAAATATGGATCATTTTGTTTGTAGTTCCATGTCACTGATCTCCTTCTAGCCTTTGGACTCTGACTTCATGTCACTTGCATGATTTGATATTGCCTCTTCTTCAGCTGGGCCAAAATGTCAATGAAATTGATTTTGTGTGACTTCTATAGCCCATTATCTGAATGATCTCTGGCCTGTTTTTGAAATTTAAAAAACAAACAAACAATATGGCTTTTGCTTAATGTGTCTGTGTGTCTGGTTATTAGTCTACATGCGGTACGTGGAGGTACAAATTCATTGTGAGTATTTAAAAAAAAAAACTGGATTTAAGGCACAGCTTTGATCCCTTTGAACCAACAAACTGGATTCTTTCTGGGAAACCTGACCCAGAAGGCAACACAGGTTCTGGTCCAGGTTACTGCAACTCCCTCCTCGCTGGACTCCCTACATGTGACATCCGACCTCTACAGCTCATCCAGAATGGATCAGCCTGACTGGTCTTTAACCTCCCCAAGTTCTCCCACACCACACCGCTCCTCCGCTCCCTTCACTGGCTACCAGTGGCGGCCCGAATCTGCTTCAAGACTCTGTTGCTGGCCTACTGTGCTGCGAATGGATCAGACCCTTCCTGCATCCAGGCCAAGGTCAATACACCCCAGCCCGCTCAGTTCGCTCTGCATCGGCCAATCGGCTCGGTACTCCCTCACTGCAAGTGGGACCCAGGTACCCCTCAAATAAAACCCGCCTATTTGCTTTCCTGCCTCCAAAATGGTGCAACGAGCTCCCCATTGATGTCAGGTCAGCAGACAGTCTTCACACCTTCCGCCGCAGACTGAAAACCCATCTGTTTTGACAGCACCTTGGCCAATAATTAAATTCTTATTTCTGTATGTAGCACTTAAATTGGTTTGGCTTATTTGAAGCTACTGGTTGAGTTTTTATTCTATCGTTTCTGTATGTTGCACTTACATTGGTTGGGTTTATTTGAAGCTATTGTACTGCACTTAAAATGATTATACCTATTTGAAACTAATGTACTTGCAAGATTCTTGCTGTTCGGAGTTGTATCCAGCATGATTGGTTGCACTTATTGTAAATCGCTTTGGACAAAAGTGTCAGCTATATGTAATGTAAAAACCTGAGACTATTTTAATCAAATCATGTGGGCCTGAAAGACGCCTTATTTTGTAACGGGAAAAGCAACAGCCTGTTTTCTGACACTTATTCTTCTCATTTATTATCCAGATGAGATATGAGAAGTTTAATGTGGCTGGTTAATGTATTCAATAAAACTGAGTGTATTGTTGTCTTTAATTTCTTTAGAGGTGTGCAACAGTTTGATGTAATATTAGCAGTTCCTTTCAAATACACTTGTAACACCACAGACACGGGGACGGGCACTTACCTCGCCCTGTAGAGAATTGGAGTCTTGGTAGTGTTGGGAGACAACCTCCTAATTTAGTCTCAAAAAGTTGGGTTGCAGAAGAAGCTAAACATAACAGGACGAATCTATCCCACGTTCGGCTTTAGGATTTCATTATAAAAGTTACAGTAGAGATGCAGCCATGAAACATGTGGAGAGAGACGTTCAACACAGGCCTCAGGCCCCGGCCCCCTGTGGTTATATGGTACTCGTCTTAGACCGGGGGGGGGGGGGCCACCCAGACACCCAGACACCCAGACACCCAGACACCCCACCCCAGGTGGTTCTCTTTTGTTAAGATAATAGGATCAGGAAAACTTGGGTACATTTGTGGTCAAGCCAGAACATAAGAAATATGTATTTTGGATTTGTTAGGTAGCTGGTTTAGGAAACACTATGAACTTATTTCTCAGTTCTGGAGAAAGTTCACGCAACTTGTCCGTCTTCTTAGATTAAAGAATGTACTGGTTACTACTTGGGCGGGTTCTTGTGCTCTGCATGATACTTATTGGTTTGCTCTAACGATGCAGCCAATCAAGAACTACATGTAATATTACACTAAATTAAGGGAATTATAGCCTGAAATCTGCACCCTGAGTGTCGTGAATGTATTCTTCTAATACGAGTTAGAGGGGGAACTGGCACCAGATAAACTACAGTATGGTTTACGTACTGGTTTAATCAGTTCATCCTCAGTAGATATCTTTATCGTCTCCTTTTGCTCATGGAGATCTGCTGAAGTGTTTGAATGGAACAGGATTTCCTACTTTCTCACCTGTGTGACCTGGACGGGGATTTGTCTCTCGTGTGATCCTGTTCCTTTACAAATGAAAGGATATGGACAAATGCACTATTAATATTAATGGTATTTAAAAGACAGCTCCACATTTTCAACTGTATTTTAATATTCTCATGCCCATATGTGAGGTAAACAAATAAGCTCAAGTCTATTTAGTAAAATTTAAAAAAATAAAAAATCCCTATCTGTGCTCGTGCTTGACAGCTGGCTCTGTCCGCTCGACTCGTCCATTTTCTGTTTGGTCATTTGGGGCCTCTAATTGACACGGTGAATGTGATGTCAACCATTAGTTACTGCCAGGACGGTCCTCACATTCCTGATTCACTTTCCTGTAAAAACAACAACAACATAGAACAGTTGGTTGAGGGTTTGACGGAGCCACCCTGCATTTTGGTAGATGGGATCTGTACTAGATTTCATACATAGCTTAATAAATCAATTCTTACGTGCATGTCTTTCCACGTAATGTATATTGCAAACTCCTTTCAGTGTTGTTTTTACGCCTATAATATAAAGGTGAATTTGTGCAATTCAATCCTCACACGAGATAAGAACTTTAATCTGACATTATTCTTCAGGCTTAAGCCCCTCCCTCCAGTCAATCACTTAATGGCAATGTTTTTTTGAAATTCATGTGCTAAGTCTGAACTGTGTTATGTAAGGTCAGTTGAGCCGGGGAACTACGATAAACTTGTCCTTTACTAGACTGTATTAAATGGACGCTTAGAGGCAGAAGACTGTTCAGTGTATGACTGCACATAATGCTCGGGCGAGTGACATTATTTGACACAGAAAGGATTCTCGTGCATTTTGTAACATTGAGTAAAGGAGCATATTAACAATCTATTTTTTTAGTATTAGTATTGCAAGAGTTATGACCTCTAACATGTCGGATTAGTCCAGTGGCTCCCATCCTGTTTTTTTGTCTGAAGACAGCCCAATCAGCACCCATCATGTTCTAAATATGGAAATATTAATTACATGAAAGTCATTACTTGTAGATTATTTAATACTGTTTATAGGATAGCGGATCGTCCGGCTAGTCTATTTTTATACAACTTAATCATCAATGTTTACATCAGTTTGCATTCACACTACTTGAAGCTGTCGAGTTCAACCAGTTATCCATTTCTTTTAGCTAATTATTTGAACCATTAACTGTGGATCCATGACGATCTGATCCCAGAACTGTGTGAGATAACTGATCTAATTAGCACATCTATGTAATAATCAGTCAATGTTTATCAAAATAAAATCAGTCCTTCACGTTGTACGTTATATTAAAATGCAGTTAAAGGTGATGACAAGCAGCAGATCTCAATCTACTCAACATGACATATTCCTTCTTCCTGTATAGACCGAACGTTAAAAAACTAAATAATGGAGTCGGTGCACTTCCTTGATGCTGGAACGCATAAGGTCAATTGCAGTGCCACATTCTGTCACTCCCATGGAAACAACCCACAAACTATGACTGTAGTTTGAACTTTATTTTGCCATCCTAAGCTCCTCTCAGTGTATTCTGTGATCCACCCTGTCGAGCTTCTAATTCAGTGCAGCATGGCTCCTGATCCCTCCCCACATCCTTCCCTCTCTGGATCCCAGCTGCTTGTGGGGCCCAGGCACAGTCCTGGAGAGAGAGAAGAGGGAAGTTTGAGAGGGAGAGAGTTGCTTAATGGACACCCAGTGAGGTGCTCATCAGTATTCTAGCCATGTTGTCACCTGAGTGGAGGATGGGAGGGAAACTAAATGAGTCTGCAAATTCCCTGATTTGGTGCAGAGTAGCAGGTGAGAGTGGAGAATCGCTTCTTTGGAAAAGAAATGAAAGAAACTGAGAGAAGAATCCGTTTTAAGTGGTCTAGTTGATTTCATAATTAGTTAGTGTCTTGATTGCAAGAGCCTTATTTATTATGTAATAGTCCTGGAATAACTGAGAAAGTAATGACCAAGAAGAAACTGAAACATTTCATAAATGTTAAATCTTTTATGAATTATTAATTGATTGACTCATTTACATTTTTTCCTACACTATGTTGTAAGTGCATATGTGAATGCGAGTGTGTGCACGCTCTATTAGACAGAGCGGGCAGCTCTAGGCAGTGTCAGTTGACCTGCCTGTCAGCGCTGCCATGTGGGAATGAAGCCGTCAAAAGAAAAAACTCACTTAGCATCTCTCAAGTAACACATAGTGCATCTGATCCACACCAGTGCAACAACGAAAAGTTGTGTGTTATTGCAACTCTGTTCCTGTTGGGTGCAGAGATGCCAGGTACAGCAGCCTGCATGCTTAGGGATGTGTGTTTTATACAAACACTTGTCTTTTCAACTTGAGCAGCTTTCATTTTCCTTTGGGGGGTATCAGCTGAGAGAAGGGCACGGCATCATGTGTGTGTGTGTGTGTGTGTGTGTGTGTGTGTGTGTGTGTGTAAAATCCTTTGGGCTGTTTTGCTGTAACTTTTTTCCAACTTTGCACCAGTGATGGCCTGCTCTAAAGCCTGCCCTCTGCTGTCAGTTAAGGTTCTGTGTGCTCTAAACTGTGGGAGAGATCTCAGTGAATTTGGGGTCCTGTAGACTCCGTATGTCCACGTCTGCAGGTTTTGGTCACTTCAGTTTGATTCGATACAAGTTTGCTATGATTATATATTGACTGAGTTTCAATTATCATAAAATATGAGATGGAGTAAACCACACAATCCACTTCTGTGCTGCTTGGCAGGTGTGTTTACACAACAAATAGCACTGTGCTGGTGTGTGTTATTCCTACATTTTTCATTTTGCAAAAGGTACTCTCCTTTCACTACAGTACAATTCCCCTAGCCATGCTCATACATATGTTTTTGGACTAGCTCCTCTTTATTCTTTAGTGCTGAAAAGTGCTGATTGTTAACATTAAAGAACATAAGCTTATATTTGCTTTCTTGCTAATAGTTAGATGAGAAGATTAATACTTACTCTGAGTATGAAGCTAGAGCCAGCAGCCGCTTAGCTTAGCTTAGCATAAAGCCAGTTAGCAGCTAGCCTGGCACTGTTCTGTGACTTACTAGATTTTAGACAAAGAGATAATTGTATATGTAACACAGTGTTAATTAGGGAGCTTTAGGACTGTTGGTAGACCTTCAGACGGAGCCAGACTCGCTGTTTCTTCCTGCTTCCAGTCTTTATGCTAAGCTGAGCTAACCGGCTGCAGCTTCATATTTATTGCACATAAGGGTGGTATAATTCCTCTCAATGAAAATATATTCGGTTTGCTGCGAGATAAAAATGTGTTTTACCTGCTGCTTACATACTTCAGATGTGAGAGTGGAATCAATTTTCAATCTAACTCACAGCAAGAAAGCAAACGAGCGAATTACCCGAAATATTTAACTCCTTTTTAAAGATGTTGGTGATGATTGTCATCTTTGGTATCCACAGGTTTGTCTTGATCATTGATGGAGGAGTTTTTTTTTTTATCTGATTTTATTCACTCTTGTCCAACAGGAGGAGGATGAAGAGGAGGAGGAGGGTGTGTCTCGGGTGCGAGTGACCAGCAGGAGGAGCCCTCACAAAGTGGAGCGAGTTTCTGGCTTGGTGACTTTATCTCATGTCGACGTGCCAAAGGTGAGTAAAGTAGAGCAAAACGGAGTTTCCTAAGGGCATCAGAAACGACATCAGAATAGGCAGCTGCTGCTAAAAGAAGAAGATCCTAATGAACCTGATGATGTGACGATTACGCATTCACCATGACAGTTTAGTGAGGCATCACAGAAAGGAGCAAGGAGTCCAAGGAGTCAAGGAATCTGTGTTGATTTGTTTGATGTTAATCCTTCGTGCTAAAAATAAACGTCATTAATGAATTAATTTGCTCTTCAGTATTCAACACCTACAATGATAATTTGCATCTATTATGCTCGTACGGATCATAGTAATTAATAGTATTTAGGCTTTTAATCATACAGGAATTATTTGACAGCCATTTTGTAAATATTTTGTCATCACTGTTCACCTGCTGCTAAAAAAACACTTACATCCTAAAGTATTGGTTTATGTTTTACCTTGTTAAGGATCTCACTGTTGCTTTGTGCTAATATCAAAGGTTAAACAGAATAACTCAACAGGTTTGGAAATACACTTTTTGTCGCTTGCTGAGAGTTAGATAAGAAGCTCAATACCACTTTTATGTATCCGTGCTTAAAGAGCTAGCAGGCAGTTAGCTTAGCTTAGCATAAAGACAGGAATCAGGCGCTTTCTAATGGAAACAAAATCAGACTATAAGCACCTCTAAAGCTCACTTATTAACACGTTATATCTCTTTGCTTAATCTGTAGATACAAATGTTTAAAGAACAAACCAGATATACTTTGTCAATGAGTGAGCTTTAGAGGTGCTTGTAGCTAACTGTGTGCCCCTGTTTCCAGTCTTGATGATAAAGCTAAGCTAACATGCTGGCTACATCTTTACATCTTGCAGTGAGACATGCGAGCGGTATTGATCTCTTCATCTTACTCTTGGGCAAGAAAGGGAATAAGTGTATTTCCCAAAATGTCAAACAATGATCAACATTCCTCGTATGTCATGATAGAGATATGTCTCATAGGGTAGCCTTGTTCCTCATCGTTGTTAAAAGCCCTTGTGTTCACATGCCTTCCCCATTACAACACGGCCAGTGGCACATGGCAGCACAGTGGCCGCAGGCGTTGGCTTTTCAGCTGAGCCCAGAACTAGTGCAATGGGTGGAGGAGGCGTGTGGGGGTAAAAGAGAGGGAGATGCAGGCTGTGAGCACATGGATTCAATGTGCTTGTATGATAATGTCTGTATAAGGATACGGTGACAATACAGGTTGACTCTGAATAATGTGGAGCTGGCCGTGTGTGTGTGTGTGTGTATGACTCCCTCTATCACATGAAGGAGGGAGGCGAGGGAGCTGAGAAGGCTCAGGGAAACGGGAGGGAGGGAGTGAAAGGGAGAGAAGGGCGGTGGGGGGGTGTAGAGAGAAAGATATAGTGGGGGAGGCTGGAGAGAGAGAGAGAGAGAGCAAGGCGGCTGAGAGGCGAGGGCCGGTGCAGTGCAGAGCTGGAACGGACACCCAGAGCTCAGCCTTCCTCGGGTTGCCATGGAAACCACATTCCTCCCCCGCCTGCATCCCTACAGACTGCTCCGACTCTCTATCTCTCTCCTCGCTTCTCTGTTTTTCATCCTGTCTTTTTCATTCCTCTTTTAATTTGTGTCTTTGTTTTTTTCTCTCTCTCTCTCTCTCTCTCTCTCTCTCTCTCTCCGTCTCTCTCTCACTCTCTCTCACTCTCTCTCTCTCTCTCTCTCTCTCTCTCTCTCTCACTCTCTCTCACTCACTCTCTCTCACTCACTCTCTCTCTCTCTCTCCGTCACTCTCTCTCTCTCTCTCTCTCTCACTCTCTCTCTCTCTCTCTCCGTCACTCTCTCTCTCTCTACTCTCTCTCTCTCTCTCTCTCTCTCTCTCTCTCTCTCTCTCTCTCTCTCTCTCTCTCTCTCTCTCACTCTCTGCTTTTTACACCCTACACACATATGAGCACAATCATGATGATGCACACTCAGCAAGCACACTGATTTCACATGCCATGCTCTCTGTGACAAGGTGAATGGGTAATTGCACAGAGTTTATTTTGCATTCCTATGCACTCATGGACACATGGATAAGCACTTTGTTTTTTTTCTCAGCATCTCTCTATTTTTCTTCCTCTATTTTTACTCCCCCTTCTGTTCAGCACCATGCTTCAGTAATGCCCCCTCTAGTCATTGCATTTCTGCCCACACATAGGGCACCTTAGCTTCGTTTCTCCTCAGCTATGGCGTCTGTCGTGGACCTACAGCACCTTTTATCATATTTTATCAACTGCTTTCTCCTTCCTGTCGGTTTCCAGCTCATCTCTTAACCTCCTTCTTGCACCCCATTTCGTAGCCCTCTTTTTTTCTGCTCCTGTCTTAGTATGCATGCACAAAATCTACGCCAAACGCTGTTCCATAGCCATGCAGCTCTGATACAATCCCCCACTCTTGCCATTTTGTATTCCTCATTTCCCTCCACTCCTCATTTTGCTCCATGTGTATGTTTCTCTCTCTCATTATTCCATCAGTTGGAGGTGCTGTGTTTGGTGTGTGTGTGTGTGTGGAGCAGCTGTTCTCTGCCACTAAGGCCTATTAATAGGAGTCTTAGCCGTGTAGCCTTTGTTTTCAGCGTCTGCATCGCTGGGAGAGCATCGTGGAAGCTCCTCGGCAGGTTACATTAGCTTTTAGTACAAATCTGATGAGTGTCTTTCATTCTCTCGGTCTGACTGGCTTCCTGTCTTGGGGTCTCTCTCTCTCTTAGCCATGCACCCCCCCCCCCCCACACCACCACCACATTCACAAAGCTATGATTCATTGGACAGTGGAAGCATTAACTGTAAAGATTCTCCTAAAGATTGAAAGATTCTGCTAAGATGCAATGATGCCTGAGAGAGACTTTTAAGACTTGCTTCCTCACCCCCCCTCTTGCAGTTAGTTAAGGCACCAAGTTAAGAGCAGCTCAGTACGTGTTGATATGGAGCTGCCTCTTTAAGACTGCCTCACTACCGACTGTCCTTGTATGGTGCCGCATCCGGTCAGGTGACGAAGGAGTAGTCACATAGCGTCTCTGAGAAATGCCTAGAAATGACTGAAAAGCTCAATACATGGTGTGTGCTGTGGTTGGGGGGGTTGTGATGCTCATTACGATAGCATGTGTTTGTGTGTGTGTGTGTGTGTGTGTGTGTGAGTGTGTTTGTTACAGGGTGTCCAGGTGGGTTTATGTAATAAGGGCCGAGCAGGCTGATGCTGAGCTGATAGTGTTGGGGGAGCTGCAAGGTGGGATGTGGAGAAGCAGCTCCGTTCAGAAGCACAGAATAATTTCCTCATTTATGCCATAAATCAGAGGTCCTTCTATTTCATTTGTCAACAGAAGGTCAGAGGTTACCGCTTTCATTTCACAAGATAAATCACCTAATGCTGTTGATCTACCCCTTTCCAGTCTAAGCTGTTTAATTGGGCAAACTATTTATCAAGGACTGCACACACCACGCATTCATGTATGTATACACATATGTGTTTGGTTGAATGTCTGTTTTTGATGTATTTTATATTGCCATGAGTCCTACAAGATTGCTATTCTTCTGGGTCTACTAAAGCCAAGTTGTTCTTATTGTATTTTCTCCAGGATAGTTATTAAGTTTGGTAAGAGTCAGAGTGTAATTACGAGCTAACAGTTCAGTCATAGCCTGCTGCGCACCGTTGTTCCCGTGTTTGTTTCAGTAATTATGACAAAAAAGTGGAACGTTTTGTCCACAGGATTGAAGGTAAACTAAAAGATTGCTACTTTTTGTTTGATGGTTTTAAATTTTTTCATCTCTGGTATTTATGTTTAGCCACTAAAGAAATGCCAGTAACTGATTATTGCTTCTTTTGCCAGGCACTGTGTCCCAAATGGAAAAAATAATCTTATATAGGTGACACTTTTATTACGTTGTAAACTGCAGATTAAACTTGACAATATCATGTAATCTAATACAAGGACACTGAAAACGACAACAGGAAAAATAATAGTGTAATTGAGTCTAACCAGAAGTTAGGCTACACAAGCGAAAACAAGAATTTAACATAATCTGCACAAAGGTTGTATTTATTGCAGGGCTATGGTATTTGACTACACTACATCGTACTGTGGGTTTGATGCCAGCAGTATACATTAGCAGTTGCTTGGATTTCACTCTGAAACTGAAATGTTTACTCTTTTATTATAACTTAATTAAAACATAAAGGAAAGATCAAAACAAAGAATCTGGTTGTCTTCATCCACAAAATTACTTGGGGAAATTAGATGTCTTACACGACATGTACACCAACACTACATTAAAATTGTATGACCTTTTCTTTCATCAATAGCTGTAACATGATTAGTGCATAATAGCTTCCTGCTATCCTTCCAGCAATTGATTGGCTCTAAAATGACCTGCCAAATTCTTATATATATATATATATATATATATATATATATTTTACATTATGTAATATTTAAAGGCATATGTTTCTTTCTCCTAGAGGTACTAAATATGTCTACATACACAGTTCACATCACAGAGAGAGTGTGTGTGTGTGTGTGTGTGTGTGTGTGTGTGTGTGTGTGTGTGCGTGTGCGTGCGTGTGCGTGTGTGCACTCCCACCCATACAGATGACATATATGTGTTCATTCAGCGGAGGGGATCTTTCTCTGTCCATCTCTCCTGCCTCTGTTATGTGTATCCTGCTTGCCATTCCTCCATGTGCGGTGTACAGTATGTTTTTTTATTTTTATTTTTTACTGCAAACCTGTTTGGTAAATACTATGTGGACAGTTTTTAAGAGAGACAGAGCGAGGCTAGGGAAGGATGGTTGCAACATGTGCTCGGTCATGTGTGCTGTGATCGATATGCTTACATCGTCCTTTCAAGCCACTGCCTGGAAGCCCCGCCTCACCGCTCTGATTGGCTCCAGCAGGGTTTGTGGCTGCATCCGACAATGCTACTTGAGGCATTCAGTGGTTTAGTGTCTGTTTTAAAGATGGCAATTCTCCTCTTTTTGTTCTCTGCTTGGCAAATCTCTGTAGGTTACATTAAAAATAATATCATTATAATGAAGGGAGTTAGTGTTGCATGTAATTTAGTGTCAGTGAGCCTGCTGTGTGTGCCTCCTGGTAGGGCTGCAACACAATGCAGTGTGCCCTCGCCAGAAAATCCTGCTCAATTTAGCAGGAAGGTTGCACAGATAAACATTAATATACATATAATTTACAGGCACTAAGTCTTATATGTTAATCAAAACACTGAAAAGGCATGCATGTATGAGCAGTGTAACATGCTATGTACAAATATACTCTCTCCCCCATGCAGACACACCCAGCTCTGTTCCCCGTCACATTTCATTAATAATGCATATATGCAGGGCTTTAATGGCGACACTGTAACATTCACTCTTAGGTCTCTAAAAAATAAACCTTCTCCCTCAGTGTCATGATGTTTTATATCTAGCTGTGATCAACCCACAAATTCATAAGCATGCAAAATGGTTCACAGGCAGTCCAATCGCATTACTGAAAATATAACTGCCACAGATACATGAAAGCCATACAGTCTCTCCTTCCCCTCACACATTCTCACTCTCAATCTCTTCCTCCACCCACTCGAAAGCCCAAGCGTGTAATCTTGTTGGTTTCGTACACATGTGTTGATGTCATCATTGTGAACATAAAATATTTCCCCTATGGTTGTTAAACGAGGCTTCAGGAGTGCAGTTTTCTCTCTCGCTGTGCTTATTTTGACCCAATCACATGGGCAGGACTTAACTGTAAAATGAACTCAACAGCAGTGCTGCTTTGCCAGTAGTAATACTAAAAAAGGAAGAGGGGTAGAGAGTGATGTAAAGTAATGCAGCGTGATTCAAAGGCATCACTGTTGAGAGCCAGGTCTAGTATTACCCAGGAGAAAAAAAAGGATTTTCATCTGCTGCACATGCTTCCATCGTGAGATTATTTACAGATGTGTGCTGTGACACAGAGCCGGAGGTTGCCAATCACTTGCACAAGAAAGCTGTTAAGTCTGCAGCTGAACTAGAGATGACCGCGGAGGTGACCAGTGACCTGTCGGAGCGACAGGGGTGCTTACTGCAAGTTGGATTTTGGCTGCATTGGTCTGATGAAAAAGATGGATTAGACTCACAATTAGTGGATCGGGGTCGGGGGTTGGGCATTGAGAGACTGCAGAGTACGACTTCCTGACATTTCTTATTGAGGAAATAGACAAATATAATGTTTCCATTGTGCCTTGATTTGTGAAGCAGTACCTTTTCACCCAAGGCAGGCAGCAGTGAGGTTTAGCTGTTGCGGCCCCTTTAAGAGCAGCTAGTGAAGTGCTCAGTCCTGTTGGTGCTGCTGCTGCTGATGGCAGCGCTGCCAGTTGATTGGCTGTGGCTGTCAGGGCTGAGGTGCTGGAGGGATGCTGCTACGTATCTCTCTCGTCCTCCCTCCCTCCCTCTCTGCCTCTCTCTCTCTCTCTCTCTCTCTCTCTCTCTCTCTCTCTCTCTCTCTCTCTCTCTCTCTCTCTCTGTCTCTCGCTCTCCATCTCCCTCTTGCTTGCTCGCATCCCTCTGAATAATCCACATCTAGGGCAAGCTGGCTGAGAGGCGATCCAGTGCTCAGCTCCTCTCTGCAGGCTGAGAAAAGAAACAGAGAGAGAAAGACAACGTTTTTCAACGCAGAAGGAAAACCGTGAGATTTTGACAGAACGGGAAGATACCAAGAATTAACAGAGGAAGATTTTCATCTGCGGATATCATTTATTTATACATATTGTTTATATATCTATATATATATTTGTACACACGCATATAGATATTTATATATATATACATTTATCCCTGTACATAACTGTATTTGTGCTTGTCTGTTTATATTAATATTTTTATATGTAATTGTGTGTGTAAATATATATGATATATAAACAAAAGAATATATATATATATATCTATGAATTTATATGCGTATCACTGTGAACCAAGAGAAGCAAGAGGAAATTTCTACCATCGGGGCTGGTCTCTGATTGTGTGGTCGTATACAATATTTTGAATATTTCCTTTGATCTTCTACGTCAAGAGGACAAAGACTACGTGCCCATTTTGTATTTTTGTTTTCCTGTTGCTGCTTCCCGTCCCTCTTGATCTTTTTTTTTTTCTACATCCGAGAGGAATAAAGCGAAGAGTGACAGGATTTGACGAAAAGGGAAAATCTGTAGAAATTCCTGTGATTAGTGTTATTTCCGTCGGCATTAGCGCTCTGTGAGCCGATCACAGCGTGCTGTGTGAGATCTGAGGAGGCAGCAGAGACAGAGTGCCACGCCGCTCAGCTCAGCGTCAGCCCAGCCAGCGCAGCCAGCATGCACAAACACCACCACTGCTGCAAGTGCCCAGAATGTTATGAGGTGACCCGTATGGCTGCCCTGCGTAGGATGGACGCCCCGTCGTATGGAGGAGACTGGCAGGCCGAGCCCTATGGATACCCGCCTGGGTACGGTGGAGGCCAGACCTTACCCCCTCCAGCCTCAGGGGGAGGTGGAAGCATGGGAGGAGGAGGGGGCACTTTGGGGAGAAGTAAGGGCAAGATTATGTCTGGTGGGGGCCCTGGAGGCCCCAACCCAAAGGGCCAATCCAAGGGTGGCCCCAAAGTAAACGGCAACAACTCCAGTGGACAAGGAGGATGGTGGCCCGAGTGCACCTGTACCAACCGGGAGTGGTATGACCAGGTAATCTTGCTCACTCCGTTAGATAGCTCAGGCTTGTGGGGCCTGGCGGGGAGGACTGGGGTCAGATGAGCTGCTGCTGTAGTAGAACAGAGACCATCATGTATCAGCTGTCGCTTTATGGCACAGAATTCTTATTTAGTATTCATCTCTAGCCCTCCGTTTCCCATTTGTTGACTGTGGTTCCTCTATTGGAAGCAGAGTAAAGAGAACAGAACAGGACTGATCCAGTTCCACTGCACACACATGGAGATGATCTTCATGTTTCGATTGGAGGCAGATGACTAATGCTTATACATTTAACACACCTAGTGTATGTCGTCAAAGGCTTACGCTGATGCAGTTACCATAGGCCAAGAAATGGTGCATTTTCATTCATTGAAGCAGCACTGAGATGCAGTTTGGAATTATTGTGAATTATCTCTCAAGCCGGTAACTCCGACATTACAGACTGACTTTGTCATTAGATGTAAGAAAAAGATTATTCAGAGATCAACTAATTGTAGGATTTGCGTCTCATTTGCTCAGAGTAGAGGAAGAGATGATGAAATCCATCTCTGATACCAGTTCTGTTTCTTATTTGGACTCTGTTATTTTTTTTTAGATCAAGCCATTCTGCTCAAAAAGAATCACAATATAACAAATGTGATGTGAGGAAAAAAAGAGAATCAGCAGTAATCTGTGTCTCATACATGCCGCACAGTGTAAATGAAACTGCCTCTTTACTTGCGCTCCATTTTGTTTCTATTATCTCCATTTATTTACATGTATTTATAAATCACAGTTGATAAAAGGTCAGAACGGCTTCAGAAGCGCAGTCTTTAATTAAGGAAGGTGCATGTATGCGAGCATGAGAGTGAGCTGGGGTGGGGGAAGGGTAGCTTGGTGAGCATGAGATTCAAGGAATGGTTCTTGCTGTGCATGAGTATGTGTCTATGTAGTCTCGTATTTGCGGCAAGTGAAGCCGCTGCATTGTTTGTAGTCCCTTCGTTAATGTCTGATCGCGTTTTGAGCAGGAGAATGTGAGGCAATAGGAGAAAGATAGGTGAGAAGAAGCACAGGGGCAAAATGGAGGCTGAAATTTCAGTGGCAGAGTGGAAGAGATCCCCCTGAGCTGAGCCCACATATGAGCCGCAACCTGGCTGATATTAGCAGATTACTACAACCAAGGAGAGGTTTGAGGAGGCAAGAAGAGATTGGCACGTTCTCTCGGTTGGTGTTAAATCTTTTGCGAGCCTTTTCCTTCTAGACCAATCAGACTTATTTCATGTTTCACACATTTGAAAGCTCACAGCAGATGTGATTATGTAAGCATTTATTGCTTACTCTCCATCAGTATTACCACTTAATTTTCCTACTGCTCGTCTCCAGCGTATGTGTTAAATATTCAACGTACAATGAAACAAATGATCTTGATTCAGCTAATGATCTTATGTTGTTAATACAGCCCCGTTAATGGATAAACCGCTCCGTAGAATCCTATCTGGTCCAATCCTTTCGAAGGATCCTTGCTCCCTTGCTGTATCATGCGAATGTGCAGCACACAAAAACTCCAACCTGGCATTCATGGATCCAGTCCAGGAGTATCTACATTGTAATAGAAAGAGCTGGAATTACAGAGAAGGAATCAGTGATGGATGATGGTGGGGGGAAAGCAGCAGTCAGTGGGGTGAAAATGCTAAGGTTGAAAAAGAGAGAAATAAGCCAATAAAGGCAGGCAGTGGGCCTGGAGAGGGGGAGGGGGTTATGTAAGAGGAGGCAGTTGGTAGTGCTGAGAGAGAGAGAGAGGGAGAGAGAGAGAGAGAGAGAGAGAGAGAGAGAGAGAGAGAGAGAGAGAGAGAGAGAGAGAGAGGCCCTGACACTGGACAAGCATCTGTCCCTCCATCTCTTAAAACAGGCATGTTTGAACGGCCAGTGTGTGCTCCCTCTTCCTGTGAACGGGCCATAGCACACGGCAAGGATGGAGATGCAAAACTCCCCCCATCACCCCCCACCCCCAACTCAGCTCTCCTCGGTCACCAATGCTCATCCTTGGATGGGAAATGTGAATGCTACCCCTCCCCCGCTACCTATACACAGCCGGAAAGCAGGCCAGTAATCACACACGCCCCAACCACGCACGTCTATTATCTTATAGCTTTCATAACAACTCGTGTTTTTGGATGCACGCACGATGTAAAGCAATAACCTTGCACAGTCATTCAGAATGATCTGAGCCGGCTTTTTATAGCTGGACCATTGACATTTTCAAATGGCTTCTGTAGCCATGAACATTTCATGTACGTGTGAGGAAATCATTACGCGACCCCAAGACATAACGATGCCATATAAAAAATGTTTCTCCTTCTGTCATCTATTTAGTAAACGATTGTGTTTCTTTTGTCAAGAGCTTGCTAGGTTAATTATGGATGATTCCAGTTGGGATTATGAGAGCATTCTTTAAAACAAGAGCTTTTGAATTTAAATCTGAGAAAAGTAGAGACCTCAGTCTATTGGGAGCTTCAGTCAGAAAGCTCCCTCTTCCCCCCGCGGGCTCCAATATGTCTTTGTGTGTTCTCCAGCTCTGTGGCTATGATTAGCTTGAAATATTAATTGGATTTTACTTTAATTATTAGCATAAATATTTGGTCCAAAATGCTTTGCCAGACTCATTGTTCATAACAGGCCTCTGTGGTGGCTGTAGTGTTTTGAATGAATGCACAGGCACGGTGGGCGTTACCTGTCGAACACTCCCATAGGTGCTTGCAACTCAAAAGCCTTCGGGGTCTTGATCCGAGATGTTTGCGCACGTGTTTGTGTGTATGCTTGTGTGTGTCGTACAGTCACGTTGATTTATAGGTGTCGTTGGTTTGTACATCTGTCTGATGAGATTTCGTTCTGGCCGGATTTGATTTGCCGTTCCTGTAACAGCAACAGTGTAATAACGGATGAGATTTACATGTGCTCCCTGTCCAAATGTCTTGAGCTGGATCCCCTACTGTGATGTTGAAAGGCTCCATCTAAAACCTGGAATATTCTCATCAGATCAAGAGAGATTTATCTATGAGCTTGTCTTAGGGGTGGGTGGGTGGGGGGGGGGGAGGCAAGAAATATGTGATCTGAATGAAAGTGCACTCTGCATATAAGAATGATAACATGGACATTTTCATTAAACCTGCAGCTGTAGTTTCTGTCAATACATTCATTACAATGTGACACATAATTACTGCACAGCTGTCTTTTAAGCCTCAAGTAAGAGAAGGACATTTGCATACATTGTGTGTAGCATTACACATCAGTATTTATTTTTCTTTTGATAGATAAGTCAGAAAGACAGCATATTCCCTACTTGGGTTTAACCCTTATGATGATGAGTAAGGTAGGAATGATAAAGAACCTATAAGACGTTAGGATGTTATGGATGATGCTTAGCTAGAGGGGGCTTAGAGCCGTGGGAATGGCCCGACCCAAAATATGATCCAATAAGATTTTTCTCGAGTGTTACTTCATCTTCCCTGACTCTTAGCACTCATGAAAGGAGGACTCTTCATAAGGCCAGGAAACCCTGACCTCGAGAAATAAGGACCTCTTAAAAGCAGTGCTTTGTCGGGAGCTTTTTCTTATTATTATTCTCACCATAATTGTTTGTTAACCTTCGCGACTTTGACTGTAGCTCTCACTTACGTCACGGGGGGTGGTGTGACGCAGTCTGCCATTTGGTAATATGTCTTGCTAGAGAAGTCAAGACGATGATTTCTGTTGCTGCAGTAATCATTGTTGTTTCTGTTGGACAACACTCCAGGTATGGGAGAGTTGGCAGGCATCTTCAAACCTCTGTCCACGTGGTGCTTTTCTTTGCTTCATGGTTCAAGTTTATTTGCATACGTGCATGCTCCAAAATTATGTTTTGTTCTTTTCGTATTTGAATGTTGATTTAGTCATTTATGTATTGGTTTGATTATTTATGTATGATATGGTATTTTAGTCGGTGTTCTTAGCATCTTAGCATCAAGTGAAAAGTAATACTTTTACAAAATTAGGAAAGTTTTTGCAGTCCTACAGGTACCGTCAGGTCTCGAGACTCATTTCTTGGATTTGTTGTTCTTAATGTAGCATTATCAGTGATGAATGCAGAGGAGAGCTAGTTAACGTTAGCTGTTAGCAGCCGGTGGACAGCACAGTCCGGCCCGGCTAAATAGCAAATCAGCAAAAAAGGGTACTTTGCTATTATTCATATCCTTATCTCAATTTCTTCCTCTGCTCAACGCAGAACAGTAACTGATCATCAATGTCCATGTTAGTGCTTTACCCTGACATCAGTTTACTTTGCATCTGAAGACCCTGCTCCCCCATGATGTCCCATCCTCACTCCCACACTCTCACCCCAACAACACCAACGCAAAAACAGGCTGAAACCGTGTAATTACTCTTTGAAATCTGCCTATACTGCAGCTCAAACCCTGTATTCAACCACACAATGTGAAATGTTTTGTAACCATGTTAACAGACAAGTGCTCCAAATTTCTTATCTGCCAAAAACTTACATAATGTCTGTTTTAACAACCACCAGCGAGGTGTAAATGTTTGAATCTCAGCACCAAGAAAACATGTGATCTGAGAGCCATCTAAACATGGATCGCAAGGCCCCCAATGATATCAGCCAATTCTGTTTGACTGAAAATAGTTTCACAATGGCTGTTACATTTAACAAAGAATTGCAGATTTGGCATTCCAGATCCACACAAAGCTTTTACTTTTTGCCACATTTGGTTACAAGGACTACGTGGAGCAGCAGCGACCGGTTCTTCTCAGGGTTTCTTCCATGTAGTACGTCACCCAAGAAAAAGAAATGTGTTACAACGTAGATTGGTTTGGTTCATCCAAGAAAATCAGTGTGTCTCTTTGCACTCATAGGTGTGGTATTTGCACATTTGTACTGCATAAAACACTACATTTGTATAATTTTTCAATTATCCTGAAACACATTGTTGCTACGAGAATTGAATTACGATCGAGACGCCAACTTTCCATTTTACTAATCTCCTACAAATTTACAGCACATCATTTCATTTTTGTTTGTAAGCAAACCTACATCATATATTCCCTTCTACGCTTGCCTGTCTCTCTCCCAAACACACACACACACACACACACACACACACACACACACACACACACACACACACACACACACATGCCCGACACAGACCTTTACCCAAAAACAAAGTGTTCTTTACCCATTAAAATTTTGGGGTTAAGAGAGGATGGTGAATCATGGGAAATGCACTACGAAACAAGGGAGACAAGGTGCACTGCAATATTTATGTGCACTTTGACAAAAGTTTGCTTTTTATACGCTGTAAGAGGGGGTAGGGACGGAGCGCCTGAGAAAAGGCCAGGCAGACATTGACATGACCGTGCAAGGAAGCCAAGCGAGCCAACATTATGGGAGCTGAAGCGGTTGATCTGTGCTGGGTAGCTGCTGTAGCTCTGACCCAGGACCTCAGCTGTGTTGAATCCCACCTCCTACATTTCTCTTAAAAGCCTCCACTCAGTAACTCTGTTGGTCCTCACCTTTGCGTCTCCTTCACAGACCGAATTTTCTCCCATTGTTTCAACATTGAGGTCCTATGTGAAACGCAGGACTCGCAAACTGTGTTGTGTCCTCTGCCAACGCAGATTTATTGCTCATCAAGTGGTTTACTCATTACTGCGGTTTGGCTACAGCGATGTGATGCATTTATAGGCTTTTGTACAGTTTACAGGTGCAGTCGTCTGAAGCGGCAATTCATGTGTGTGGAGGTGTGTGTCCTGCTGGAAGCTAAGGCCTACCATGTCCCCTGTGATCCATATGGTCATTGTCACAGGCCCCTGCCAGGGCCCAGCCCCATATCAGCTCGCCTGTTCTCCTCTCTGGCTCTCGCTGCCAGCCAGGGGAGGAGAGGAGAGAAGAAAAGAGAAGAGAAGGGAGGGAAATGCTGTTTGTTTGTTTGCTTGCCTGCTTTGTTTTATTTAGGTTTTTTTTTGCTGATCACAGTAGCGACTGGCCTAGAAATGTGACTGTGCTGCGCAGGGCAGAGTGGACTCCTGATTCAGCGATGGAAGCATCAGATTCTCTGTTTGAGAGAGAAGCGAGGGACACGGGGAACCTTTGATGGAATGAGATGGCAGCGTTTAAACGCTATACCACCGTTGCTGTTAATTAAAAGAATCAGACGGCAGTGTGTGATAGATTGTATGCGCAGATATGAAAGCTTTTTTTTCCTCTCCTGCTATGCTAGACTTGTTTGAGCAAGAATGTGCTAGCATTCTCAGCAAACCAGCTCCATCACCCACATGCTGCCGTGGAATATGTGTATATCCAATCAATACCAGAGAAGAGCTCGTCCCTCAGCCTTCTGACTCCTCTTCATTTTTGTGGGGGTGTGTGGGCGCTTTCAACAGCGCTTCATTGCTTTTATTCAACCATCATATCAGGCTGTTATTTTGGTAACACTTTACAATAAGGTACACAAACTCCTGAGTAGTTACAGTACCATAGAAACAGGAGCTTACTGTTGAATTATATATACAAATAACTTCATTATTTATGTTCCAAATCATTTAAAATCAGGGTTTTTATAGTAGATAAGGTACCTGAGGAGTGAACTGTGTCGAATGATTAGTTTGTATTTGTAGATCTGCAGCTACATTAGGATTTATTTCATCAGAAGCCTTCCTGTTTTCTGATCTGCTCCTTTTTAATTTGAAATCATTTAATTTTGAAGAGACTTCCTGCACGTTTTCTAGCCGTCTTGATAAATTTAGCATTACATACATTTCCACAGCACTAATTCCATCCATACAGCAAAATAATCACGCTGCACTCACCCCTCGTCTCTAACAGCAATACTGTTTTAATTCACTAATTACTTCCAGTCGCGTCCATTTTGCATTTTTAAAATTGCTTTGAAGATACTGTAAATGAAACCCAACACTTCCTGCTCAGATGTTTCACATTAATAGCGTTCCTTTGGCTCAAAGGGCATAATATCTCATTTTAGGGAGGCTTTTAATTTGAAACATCAGCAGGAAGTGTTGAGTTTCATTTATAGTAACTTGTGAACAGTAGGAAATGCACAGGTGTAAATAAGGACATGAATGATGGTTGCATACCATATAGCTGCATCAGTTTCCTGGTCCTGGCTTATTGGGACACTTGGATACAACAGAGCCATCGTTTTATGGCAACATGATACCTGAGTTTCAACTAATACCTAAGAATATTTCTACAAAATCCTTTTTTCTTTTATCAGAGAAGCCCAACTTCTCAAATGTTAAATGTTGAATAAACCAAGCACCCAGAAGGTTACATCAGATACAGTGTAAAAATAGTCAAATTATTATCTAAATCAGGAACCAATATCTCAAATAATTAAGTTACTGTGACTACAAATCTTTCAAAAGTTTTGCTACCGGACCATTTTGATTCTGTCGGTAACAAAAAAGTATTGAGGTTCGATGTTCAGGCCTGTTTGTGAGCTTTAAGGTCAGTCACTCACAAATGTCAAAGTCAAAGGTCATTTCTAGCAGCTTCACAGTATATGTCTGACGCTAAATCAACATTTCTTTAAATGTAAACAATTAATTTGAATAACAATCATATAGTATTTGATTCATTTATCAGGAAACTAGCTGGTGGCTATTCTAAAGTGTTAACATTGTGTTTACACACTGTTTTACTCCGTGCCCTCTTAGCCTGCACGCATACGTGACATAAAGGAATTGATTGGTCTTTTCGATGATTGATAAGCCCTACAGATTTTCAGTCTTCACAGTAAACGGTCTCATTTTTCATCCATTATAGCACTGACAGTTAGGACACAGGTAGAATACAAATCCTGCATCAGGATGTGCAGGGAATTAGTTTGAGCTCCAAATTAGTGAACCAATATTCAAATTTTTAAATCATCGCACGCGGAAAACTGAATGATTGTTGTTCTTTCTTCCATTTTCTGGGAACGTGTGTGTGTGTATGTGTGTGTGTGTGTGTGTGTGTGTGTGTGTGTGTGTGTGTGTGTGTGTGTGTGTGTGTGTGGAGGACATTTGGCGAAGCAGTGCATTTCTTACCATGTGTGGCTGCTCTGAGTGCCATCTCTGTCTAATGCATTATCCAAGCAGCCCTTCAGCCATTTGGTCTGGCCTCTCATTTTTGTGTGTGTGTGTGTGTGTTTTTTTTTTCAGTGTTCTTCTTTTCTATCATCCCCCTCCTGTCTTCCACTGCCCTTCTCCTCCTCCGCTCATTCTTTTTTCATACATAGTACGAATCAAAGGGTGTAGAACAGTATTCAGAGAGGACGCTGCAGCAGCAAACAACTACAGACCTGCGCTTCAGTGTGATTAGTGTAGTTTAATATGTACAGGAACACCACATCTACTCCTTGTCCCTCGTTGTTTAAAGCTGACTTGGTAAGAATTGCATGTCATAATACAGCAGTAGGATCTCTGGTATATCATTTGCATTTATATATGATGGTCTAATTCTTAACCAAGTTTAGCAACTCATATCACATTGATATTCACTATGTATCACTCTTCTACTCCGACCTATGTTATTTGCAATCGACTGTAGATCTAGTTTTGATGAGGGTTGGGATTTGTCTTGTGTATTTACTGTGCAAAACGAGCACGAAGAGTCCCACAGTCTTTTACCCAGATTATCCAATCACGTTTTTGAACATTATGTGAAACAAAGATGCACACGCAGTCTTGCATGTCGGCCCGTATCTCAGCAATTATGTTCGTAAGTGATATGTTATCTTAACCTTGATAGGAATGATGGCCAAAAAAAAAGAACCAGATTATATAAATCCTTTAATGACTCACACATTTGTCATGCTTTCATTTGATATCATACATTATTCTTCTAGTTTTCATTCATCCTGATGAATTTGGGATTGATGGCATTCATGGTGAGTTGTTCAGAAGATATGTTCAAGAAAACAAAAACAGATTTAGCTGTAGATCAGCTTGATGTAATTATAGTAAACCTCTCTTTTGTTACAGTTAGAACTTAGACTGCTGTTAACAGACTGCTAGTGTGTGTTTCTTGCCTCTGCGCTGCGGTTACAGTCCTTGGTTAGCACATATAACAATACAAACATTTGGAAGATATAATCAGTTCTTCTTGAGCTGATATCAGTTTCTATAATCTTTTAAAAAATTGTACCGTTTTCTTTTATGTAAAGAAAACAACCTTTCTGCCAGTGGGACCTATAAGGGGTGTTTCACACGTGCAGCTTCTCGTTACGTGCACAGTATAGATGTACAGTATATTGTGACAGCATATGTTTGGCTCACATAGACGTCCTGTTTCCCCCCCCCACTGAGCTGACAAGATGAGAGGAGAGGACAGCAAACATTTCCCAGACATACGTCTGTTGTACATCCACAGCACCACAGATGATCCTTTAACATGTCCCTGTGTTCATTATCAGTCATTATTTTCTATTAGTGAGCATCGACATCATCTACCCGCTGAGTTTGGAAAAACAGAACCAAACATCTCAAGCTCAGAAAGAGCGATGAAGAGAGAGCATGCCCCCACCCTGCCACAGATATAAACAATACAAGCAATCCCAGCTTAATATCATACATCTTATTACACTGTTGTTAGTACTTATCGGCCTTGAAATTGTTTTTTGGGGATTTATTACTTTTTGTTTCCCCTCTGTGTGTGTCTGAGCATTTTTTGTTAATATTTCAAACACAACCTTTCCCAATACAAACCAAATCCAAAGTTTGACTCATATCATCGCCTTCACTTGTGTAGATTACAATTTTAAATGGTTTCATGTAGCATGAACGATGAGCGTGATGCGTGCGATGTCACCTATAGCTTTCTGGGTGGATGTTTTTATGGCTTTGCTGCACCGCTGAGTGAGGCTGAGCCACCTGACAATCATATAAACACAAACTATTTCCACCTCATTGCCATGTTAGTCTCTCTGACCAAGCAGGTGGTGATCAAACCGGATTCTCACATGTACTCACAGTGACAGCAGTGTGATCGATACATACCCGCGTCTGCAGGATTGAGGGTCAAAGTGAATGTAGTCTGCCGGATCATGTTGTGCTGAAGGTTTTAGCGTACAGTACATTACGTGTTTAGCAGGCAGCGGTCCAACCTCTCAGCTAGCAGCCACGTTCGTACTTCTACACAGTGATATTAGCTTCATTCATGGCTGATTATCTTTATGTTTTAGTGTATCAGCTTTATGTGTTGGCTTTTGTTATCGGTTCGGCTCGCAGTCAAAAGATGTTTCGCATAATTGAGTTTGTTTCATCACTAAATGAAGGCTGATACTGTAAAGTAATCCTCAGCTCATTCACTTCACATGCATGTGTTATGGTGGATGTTTTTTCTGGTAAATGTATTCAGTGTTTCCCCTAGGTTTACTGCTTTGCAGGGGCGCTCACCGTGCGCGTGCGTGGACGCGGTTTCTATTTAGTTCTCCCCTCTCCTTTCTTCCGCTCTGTAGGTGTGTGCGCACGTGTGTGTGTGTGTGTGTGTGTCAGCTGCGAAGCCCCGCCCTTCGCAAAACAGAGCGAATGATGTGAATGCGCAAAGTAGACAGTACAAACTGAAACGTGCCCATAAATTAGATCAATAGCATAAGTGTTTAGTTATTTAATAAAAGAGCACCTGTCAATGTGAAATGTGAGTTGTGAAAAATAAATAAATATATATTTTGTTTTAATTAGAGAGAAAAAACAAAACACCTTGAATTTCAGGTGCGCTGCGCTCCAATGGTAGGGAAACACTGGTATAATTAGAAATCTAAGTAAGATTTTAAATTGCATTCTGAGAATCTTTGAATGTATAAAGTCCTTACCCCGTCAAATATATAGATAAATATTAAATCACAGTCTTGGACCCGCCTTATAGCACAAGTTAGTTACTTATAATGTCAAAGCAAGGCCAGGTGGATTTTATAGAAAAGGTTTTAGCAAAATTCACATTTCATTACAGATCACACACAATAAGTACAGTTTGACACATGATATCATATTGGTCTTTCATAAGAATACAATATTGTGTCATGTGCAAATGTTGTCCAGCTTTGCGCTGATAATAAGTATTTGCAGCTAAAGTGAAGTCTGTGATGCGTTCTTTCATAAATTCAAACCTGTATTGTCACCTCAGGAATCAGGTAGAGAGGGTGGCGTCTGTAGATGCTCATGAGGCCTTTTGACAAAATTTGATATTGAAAAATGAAGTTTGCATTTGTTCCCGTTACCATACACAACACCTGACTCTGTTTTTCCTTTACTGATTCTGCAGTATGTAGTTCAGATTATACTTATTTCTATAGGAAAACTGCTCTCCCCTCTCTACCACTACTGTTAAACGTTCGCTTGTAAGAAGAATTAACCAAATGTTGATTGAAAAACAACTAAAATATTGACACAGATGCTGTAAGCTAACATGACCTTTTAAAAACATAATATGGGATTATGTTCTGTAATCATAAACAGCGGTGTTAAAGGTCAACTGCTGCCATTCAACAATGACAGATACAGTTGCCTTTAAGATGAAGTCGCACAAGCTGAGACGCGTGAGGAAAGAACAAAGCAGAATTAATTAATGCTGCAAGATGCCTCCCCCCCCCCCCCCTACTGTGCTCCTCCAGGTGTACATTATGTTTCTTCATGATCACACAAATGAAGCATTAATGTTATTGCACTGTTGAATGACCTGAGCATCCATATGACAAAAATGAATTTAGTTGTATTGTCCATTTTTATGTCCTGTTGAATCCTTTTGAAAGAAATATCATTTTTCTTTTACTTTCTGTGGTAATATTATTTCCAATCCAGGAAATGTGACCTCCTTATATTGGATGTTGGATGAACATTGAGAGAACAAAGCACATGACCTTTCCCTCGTTGTAATGTTTTAACTAAAACAGCTGGTTAAGATTGAGAAAACATTGTCATTTTGGGTAAATATATTTTCCTAACCTTAACCAAGTGCTTACCTAAACATAACCCTAA